>NC_057797.1:662565049-662765085 GCF_018294505.1 Triticum aestivum | reverse complement strand
CCTTTCCCCCCTACCCCGCCGGATTCTGGCGCCCCGCCTCGCCCCTGGTGGCCTCGCGTGCGGGTGCCCCTTCGCCCGCACCGCCCAATCGGGCGCACCCGATCCGCTAAGGCCTAGTGGCCCTATGACAACGGGGGCCCACACCCCAGAATGGTTTAAAAAAAAGAGAAATAAAAATAAAATTATTAATTAAAAATAAAAATGATTAATAAAATTAATTATTAATTAATTAATTAACTAATGAATTAATTAAGTTAATTAATCCGGTTTAATTAATTTAATTAACTAGTTAAGTTTAATTAAACTGTAATTAGATTAACCTAAACCCTAATTAACCTAATTAGAGGGTGACAGGTGGGTCCCCCCGGACCCACATGTCAGTTTGACCAAGTCAACTCTGTTGACTGCTGACGTCATAAATCCATTTTTTCGAATTAATTAATTAATTAATTAAATTCCAGAAATTAATAAAATCTTTAGAAAATCATATCTTTTAATCCGTAACTCAGATTAAAATATTTTCAACATGAAAGTTGCTCAGAACGACGAGACGAATCCGGATACGCAGTCCGTTCATCCGCCACACACCCCTAACCTATCGAACTCGCAACTTTCCCCCTCCGGCTCCGCTGCCCGAAAACACGAAACCTCGGGGATATTTTCCCGGATGTTTCCCCCCTTAACCGGCATCACCTCATACCACATTAGGGCACGCCTAGCATTGTTACTTGTCATGTCATGCATCGATATGCATCTGTTTACATGGTATTCATTGTTTCTTCCCCCTCTTCTCTCCGGTAGACTACGAGACCGACGCTGCTGCTGCCCAGTTCGACTACGGAGTTGACGACCCCTCTCTCTTGCCAGAGCAACCAGGCAAGCCGCCCCCTTGATCACCAGATATCGCCTATTCTACTCTATACTGCTTGCATTAGAGTAGTGTAGCATGTTACTGCTTTCTGTTATACCTATTCTGATGCATAGCCTGGCCTTGTTACTACTGTTGTTACCTTTACTTGTAATCCTATATGCTTAGTATAGGATGCTAGTATATTCATCTATGGCCCTACATTCTTGTCCGTCTGCCGTGCTATACTATCGGGCTGTGATCACTCGAGAGGTGATCATGGGTATATACTATATACTTTATACATGATACATGTGGTGACCAAAGACGGGTCGGCTGGTGGAGCACCCGCGAGTGGATCTTTGTGGCGGAGCGACAGGGCAGGTTGAGACCGCCTAGGAGAGAGGTGGGCCTGGCCCTGTTCGGTGTTCGCGGATATTTAACACGCTTAACGAGATCTTGGTATTTGATCTGAGTTGGCTACGAGCCTATACACACTAACCAACTACGTGGGAAAGATATGGGCACTCGGCGTCGTGGTATCAGCCGAAGCACTTCATGACGTCAGCAACTGAGCGGCGCGCGCCGAATTGGACTGGAACGCCACTAGGCTAGGTCTGCTTTCGGCCGCCCTCGCAACATGCAGGTGTGTTCAGGGTGATGGGCCCAGACCCCTGGGCGCCTAGGTTTAGACCGACGTGCTGACCTCTCTGTTGAGCCTAGGTGGGGCTGCGACGTGTTGATCTTCCGCGGCCGGGCATGACCCAGGAAAGTGTGTCCGGCCAAATGGGATCAAGCGTGTTGGGTAAGTTGGTGCACCCCTGTAGGGAAGTTAATCTATTCGAATAGCCATGATCTTCGGTAACAGGACGACTTGGAGTTGTACCTTGACCTTATGACAACTAGAACCGGATACTTAATAAAACACACCCTTCCAAGTTCCACAGACAACCCGGTGATCGCTTTTCCACAGGGCGACGAGGGGAGGATCGCCGGGTAGGATTATGCTATGCGATGCTACTGGAGATGCTACTGGAGATGCTACTTGGAGATGCTACTTGGAGATGCTACTTGGAGGACTTCAATCTACTCTCTTCTACATGCTGCAAGACGGAGGCTGCCAGAAGTGTAGTCTTCGACAGGATTAGCTATCCCCCTTTTATTCTGGCATTCTGCAGTTCAGTCCACCGATATGGCCCTTTACACATATACCCATGCATATGTAGTGTAGCTCCTTGCTTGCGAGTACTTTGGATGAGTACTCACGGTTGCTTTTCTCCCTCCTTTCCCCTTTCCCTTCTACCTGGTTGTCGCAACCAGATGCTGGAGCCCTGGAGCCAGACGCCACCGTCAACGACGACTCCTACTACACCGGAGGTGCCTACTACTACGTGCAGCCCGCTGACGACGACCAGGAGTAGTTAGGAGGATCCCAGGCAGGAGGCTTGCGCCTCTTTCGATCTGTATCCCAGTTTGTGCTAGCCTTCTTAAGGCAAACTTGTTTAACTTATGTCTGTACTCAGATATTGTTGCTTCCGCTGACTCGTCTATGATCGAGCACTTGTATTCGAGCCCTCGAGGCCCCTGGCTTGTATTATGATGCTTGTATGACTTATTTTATTTGTAGAGTTGTGTTGTGATATCTTCCCGTGAGTCCCTGATCTTGATCGTACACGTTTGCGTGTATGATTAGTGTACGATTGAATCGGGGGCGTCACACATATGCAGATATGGCCTTGGAACACTGAGACCGAAAGGTCGAGCGTGAATCATATAGTAGATATGATCAACATAGCGATGTTCACCATTGAAAACTACTCCATCTCACGTGATGATCGGACATGGTTTAGTTGATTTGGATCACGTGATCACTTAGAGGAGTAGAGGGATGTCTATATATGTGGGAGTCCTTAAGTAATATGATTAATTGAACTTAAATTTATCATGAACTTAGTCCTGGTAGTATTTTGTAAATTATGTTGTAGATCAATAGCTAGCGTTGTTGCTTCCCTGTGTTTATTTTGATATGTTCCTAGAGAAAATTGCGTTGAAAGATGTTAGTAGCAATGATGCGGATTGGATCCGTGATCTGAGGTTTATCCTCATTGCTGCACAGAAGAATTATGTCCTTGATGCACCGCTAGGTGACAGACCTATTGCAGGAGCAGGTGCAGACGTTATGAATGTTTGGCTAGCTCAATATGATGACTACTTGATAGTTTAGTGCACCATGCTTAATGGCTTAGAATCAGGACTTCAAAGATGTTTTGAACGTCATGGAACATATGAGATGTTCCAGGAGTTGAAGTTAATATTTCAAGCAAATACCCGAATTGAGAGATATGAAGTCTCCAACAAGTTCTATAGCTAAAAGATGGAGGAGAATCGCTCAACTAGTGAGCATGTGCTCAGATTTTCTGGGTACTACAATCGCTTGAATCAAGTGGGAGTTAATCTTCAAGATAAGATAGCGATTAACAGAATTCTCTAGTCACCATCACCAAATTAGTAGAACTTCTTGATGAACTATAATATGCAAGGGATAACGGAAACAACTCCCAAGCTCTTCGTGATGCTGAAATCAACGAAGGTAGAAATCAAGAAAAACATCAAGTGTTGATGGTTGACAAGACCACTAGTTTCAAGAAAAGGGCAAAGGGAAGAAGGGGAACTTCAAGAAGAACGACAAGCAAGTTTCTGCTCAAGTGAAGAAGCCCAAGTCTGATCCTAAGCCTGAGACTAAGTGCTTCTACTGCAAAGGGACTGGTCACTGGAAGTGGAACTGCCCCAAGTATTTGGCGGATAAGAAGGATGGCAAGGTAAACAAAGGTATATTGGATATACGTGTTATTGATGTGTACTTTACTAGTGTTTATAGCAACCCCTCGGCATTTGATACTAGTTCAGTTGCTAAGAGTTGTAACTCAAAACGGGAGTTGCAGAATAAACAGAAACTAGTAAAGGGTGAGGTGACGATGTGTGTTGGAAGTAGTTCCAAGATTGATATGATCATCATCGCACACTCCCTATACTTTTGGGATTAGTGTTGAACCTAAATAAGTGTTATTTGGTGTTTGCGTTGAGCATGAATATGATTTGATCATGTTTATTGCAATACGTTTATTCATTTAAGTAAGAGAATAAATTGTTGTTCTGTTTACATGAATAAAACCTTATATGGTTACACACCCAATGAAAATGGTTCGTTGGATCTCAATCATAGTGACACACATATTCATAATATTGAAACCAAAAGATGCAAAGTTAATAATGATAGTGCAACTTATTTGTGGCACTGCCGTTTAGGTCATATTGGTGTAAAGCGCATGAAGAAACTCCATGCTGATGGGATTTTGGAATCACTTGATTATGAATCACTTGATGCTTGCGAACCATGCCTCATGGGCAAGATGACTAAGACTCCGTTCTCTGAAACAATGGAGCGAGCAACAAACTTGATTGGAAATAATACATACTGATGTATACAGTCCAATGAGTGCTGAGGCTCGCGGCAGGTATCGTTATTTTCTGACCTTCACAAATGATTTGAGCAGATATGAGTATATCTACTTGATGAAACATTAGTCTGAAACATTTGAAAAGTTCAAATAATTTCAGGGTGAAGTGGAAAATCATCGTGACAAGAAAATGAGGTTTCTACGATCTGATCGCGGAGACAAATATTTGAGTTATGAGTTTGGTCTTCAATTAAAACATTGTGGAATAGTTTCACAAACTCATGCCACCTAGAACACCACAGCATAATGGTGTGTCCGATTGTCATAACCGTACTTTCTTGGATATAGTGCAATCTATGATGTCTCTTACCGATCTACCACTATCATTTTGGGGTTATGCATTAGAGACAACTGCATTCACGTTAAAAAGGGCACCATCTAAATCCGTTGAGACGACACAATCTGAATTATGGTTTGGCAAGAAACCAAAGTTGTCGGTAGGAGTAGGACTCCTCCTACGCGCCACCATAGGGCCGGCCACACCCCCCCTTGGATCCTTTGTATACGGGGACAGGGGGCACCTCTAGACACAGAAGTTGATCCACGTGATCGTTCCTTAGCCATGTGCGGTGCCCCCTGCCACCATATTCCACCTCGGTCATACCGTTGTAGTGCTTAGGCGAAGCCCTGCATCAGTAGAACATCATCATTGTCACCATGCCGTCGTGCTGATGGAACTCATCCCCGAAGCTTTGCTGGATTGGAGCCAGGGGATCGTCATCGAGCTATACGTGTGCTAAGAACTCGGAGGTGCCGGAGTAACGGTGCTTGGATCGGTCGGATCGGGAAGACGTACGACTACTTCCTCTACGTTGCGTCAACGCTTCCGCAGTCGGTCTGCGTGGGTACGTAGACAACACTCTCCCCTCTCGTTGCTGTGCATCACCATGATCTTGAGTGTGCGTAGGAATTTTTTTGAAATTACTACGAAAGCCAACAGTGGCATCCGAGCCTAGGTTTTTATGTTGATGTTATATGCACGAGTAGAACACAAGTGAGTTGTGGGCGAGATAAGTCATACTGCCTACCAGCATGTCATACTTTGGTTCGGCGGTATTGTTGGACGAGGCGACCCGGACCGACATTACGCGTACGCTTACGCGAGACCGGTTCTCCCGACGTGCTTTGCACATAGGTGGCTTGCGGGCAACAGTCTCTCCAACTTTAGTTGAACCGAGTGTGGCTACGCCCGGTCCTTGCGAAGGTTCAAACGGAGTCTACTTGACAAACTATCATTGTGGTTTTGATGCGTAGGTGAGATTGGTTCTTGCTTAAGCCCGTAGCAGCCACGTAAAACTTGCAACAACAAAGTAGAGGACGTCCAACTTGTTTTTGCAGGGCATGTTGTGATGTGATATGGTCAAGACATGATGCGAAATTTTATTGTATGAGATGATTATGTTTTGTAACCGAGTTATCGTCAACTGGCAGGAGCCATATGGTTGTCGCTTTATTGTATGCAATGCAATCGCGATGTAATGCTTTACTTTATCACTAAGCGTAGCGATAGTCGTAGAAGCATAAGATTGGCGAGACGACAATGATGCTACGATGGAGATCAAGGTGTCGCGCCGGTGACGATGGTGATCATGACGGTGCTTCGGAGATGGAGATCACAGGCACAAGATGATGATGGCCATATCATATCACTTATATTGATTGCATGTGATGCTTATCTTTTATGCATCTTACCTTGCTTTGATTGACGGTAGCATTATAAGATGATCTCTCACTAAATTATCAAGAAGTGTTCTCCCTGAGTATGCACCGTTGCGAAAGTTCTTCGTGCTGAGACACCACGTGATGATCGGGTGTGATAGGTTCTACATTCAAATACAACGGGTGCAAAATAGTTGCACACACGGAATACTCAGGTTATACTTGACGAGCCAAGCATATACAGATATGGCCTCGGAACACGGAGACCGAAAGGTCGAGCGTGAATCATATAGTAGATATGATCAACATAATGATGTTCACCAATGAAACTACTCCATCTCACGTGATGATCGGACATGGTTTAGTTGATTTGGATCACGTGATCGCTTAGAAGATTAGAGGGATGTCTATCTAAGTGGGAGTTCTTAAGTAATATGATTAATTGAACTTAAATTTATCATGAACTTAGTCCCTAATAGTATCTCGCTTGTTTATGTTGATTGTAGATAGATGGCTCGTGCTATTGTTCCGTTGAATTTTAATGCGTTCCTTGAGAAAGCAAAGTTGAAAGATGATGGTAGCAATTACACGGACTGGGTCCGTAATTTGAGGAGTATCCTCATTGCTCCACAAAAGAATTACGTCCTGGAAGCACCGCTGGGTGCCAGGCCTACTGCTGGAGCAACACCAGATGTTATGAACGTCTGGCAGAGCAAAGCTGATGACTACTCGATAGTTTAGTGTGCCATGCTTTACGGCTTAGAATCCGGACTTCAACGACGTTTTGAACGTCATGGAGCATATGAGATGTTCCAGGAGTTGAAGTTAATATTTCAAGCAAATGCCCAGATTGGGAGATATGAAGTCTCCAATAAGTTCTATACCTGCAAGATGGAGGAGAACAGTTCTGTCAGTGAGCATATACTTAAAATGTCTGGGTAAATAATCACTTGATTCAATTGGGAGTTAATCTTCCAGATGATTGCGTCATTGACATAATTCTCCAATCACTGCCACCAAGCTACAAGAGCTTCGTGATGAACTATAATATGCAAGGGATGAATAAGACTATTCCCGAGCTCTTCGCAATGCTGAAAGCTGCGGAGGTAGAAATCAAAAAGGAGCATCAAGTGTTGATGGTCAACAAGACCACTAGTTTCAAGAAAAATGGCAAAGGGAAGAAGAAGGGGAACTTCAAGAAGAACGGCAAACAAGTTGCTGCTCAAGAGAAGAAACCCAAGTCTGGACCTAAGCCTGAAACTGAGTGCTTCTACTGCAAGCAGACTGGTCACTGGAAGCGGAACTGCCCCAAGTATTTGGCGGATAAGAAGGATGGCAAGGTGAACAAAGGTATATGTGATATACATGTTATTGATGTGTACCTTACTAATGCTCGCAGTAGCACCTGGGTATTTGATACTGGTTCTATTGCTAATATTTGCAACTCGAAACAGGGACTACGGATTAAGCGAAGATTGGCTAAGGACGAGGTGACGATGCGCGTGGGAAACGGTTCCAAAGTCGATGTGATCGCGATCGGCACGCTACCTCTACATCTACCTTTGGGATTAATATTAGACCTAAATAATTGTTATTTGGTGCCAGCGTTGAGCATGAACATTATATCTGGATCTTGTTTAATGCGAGACGGTTATTCATTTAAATCAGAGAATAATGGTTGTTCTATTTATATGAGTAATATCTTTTATGGTCATGCACCCTTGAAGAGTGGTCTATTCTTGTTGAATCTCGATAGTAGTGATACACATATTCATAATGTAGAAGCCAAAAGATGCAGAGTTGATAATGATAGTGCAACTTATTTGTGGCACTGCCGTTTAGGTCATATCGGTGTAAAGCGCATGAAGAAACTCCATACTGATGGACTTTTGGAACCACTTGATTATGAATCACTTGGTACTTGCGAACCGTGCCTCATGGGCAAGATGACTAAAACACCGTTCTCCGGTACTATGGAGAGAGCAACAGATTTATTGGAAATCATACATACAGATGTATGTGGTCCGATGAATGTTGAGGCTCGTGGCGGATATCGTTATTTTCTCACCTTCACAGATGACTTAAGCAGATATGGGTATATCTACTTAATGAAACATAAGTCTGAAACATTTGAAAAGTTCAAAGAATTTCAGAGTGAAGTTGAAAATCATCGTAACAAGAAAATAAAGTTTCTACGATCTGATCGTGGAGGAGAATATTTGAGTTACGAGTTTGGTGTACATTTGAAAAATTGTGGAATAGTTTCGCAACTAACGCCACCCGGAACACCACAGCGTAATGGTGTGTCCGAACGTCGTAATCGCACTTTACTAGATATGGTGCGATCTATGATGTCTCTTACTGATTTACCGCTATCGTTTTGGGGATATGCTCTAGAGACAGCCGCATTCACATTAAATAGGGCACCATCAAAATCCGTTGAGACGACGCCTTATGAACTGTGGTTTGGCAAGAAACCAAAGTTGTCGTTTCTGAAAGTTTGGGGATGCGATGCTTATGTGAAAAAGCTTCAACCTGATAAGCTCGAACCCAAATTGGAGAAATGTGTCTTCATAGGATATCCAAAGGAAACTATTGGATACACCTTCTATCACAGATCCGAAGGCAAGACTTTTGTTGCTAAATTCGGAAACTTTCTAGAGAAGGAGTTTCTCTCGAAAGAAGTGAGTGGGAGGAAAGTAGAACTTGACGAGGTAACTGTACCTGCTCCCTTATTGGAAAGTAGTGCATCACAGAAAACTGTTTCAGTGACACCTACACCAGTTAGTGAGGAAGCTAATGATGATGATCATGAAACTTCAGATCAAGATACTACTGAACCTCGTAGATCAACCAGAGTGAGATCCATGCCAGAGTGGTATGGTAATCCTGTTCTGGAAGTCATGCTACTAGATCATGATGAACCTACGAACTATGAAGAAGCGATGGTGAGCCCAGATTCCGCAAAATGGCTTGAAGCCATGAAATCTGAGATGGGATCCATGTATGAAAACAAAGTATGTACTTTGGTTGACTTGCCCGTTGATCGGCAAGCAATTGAGAATAAATGGATCTTCAAGAAGAAGACTGACGCTGATGGTAATGTTACTGTCTACAAAGCTCGACTTGTCGCAAAAGGTTTTCGACAAGGTCAAGGGGTTGACTACGATAAGACCTTCTCACCCGCAGCGATGCTTAAGTCTGTCCGAATCATGTTAGCAATTGCCGCATTTTATGATTATGAAATTTGGCAGATGGATGTCAAAACTGCATTCCAGAATGGATTTCTGGAAGAAGAGTTGTATATGATGCAACCGGAAGGTTTTGTCGACCTAAAGGGAGCTAACAAAGTGTGCAAGCTCCAGCGATCCATTTATGGACTGGTGCAAGCCTCTCGGAGTTGGAATAAACGCTTTGATAGTGTGATCAAAGCATTTGGTTTTATACAGACTTTCGGAGAAGCCTGTATTTACAAGAAAGTGAGTGGGAGCTCTGTATCATTTCTGATATTATATGTGGATGACATATTACTGATTGGAAATGATATAGAATTTCTGGATAGCATAAAGGGATACTTGAATAAGAGTTTTTCAATGAAAGACCTCGGTGAAGCTGCTTACATATTAGGCATAAAGATCTATAGAGATAGATCAAGACGCTTAATTGGACTTTCACAAAGCACATACCTTGACAAGATTTTGAAGAAGTTCAAAATGGATCAAGCAAAGAAAGGGTTCTTGCCTGTGTTACAAGGTGTGAAGTTGAGTCAGACTCAATGCCCGACCACTGCAGAAGATAGAGAGAAAATGAAAGATGTTCCCTATGCTTCAGCCATAGGCTCTATCATGTATGCGATGCTGTGTACCAGACCTGATGTGTGCCTTGCTATAAGTTTAGCAGGGAGGTACCAAAGTAATCCAGGAGTGGATCACTGGACAGCGGTCAAGAACATCCTGAAGTACCTGAAAAGGACGAAGGATATGTTTCTCGTATATGGAGGTGACAAAGAGCTCATCGTAAATGGTTACGTTGATGCAAGCTTTGACACTGATCCGGACGATTTTAAATCGCAAACCGGATACGTGTTTACATTAAACGGTGGAGCTGTCAGTTGGTGCAGTTCTAAACAAAGTGTCGTAGCGGGATCTACATGTGAAGCGGAGTACATAGCTGCTTCGGAAGCAGCAAATGAAGGAGTCTGGATGAAGGAGTTCATATCCGATCTAGGTGTCATACCTAGTGCATCGGGTCCAATGAAAATCTTTTGTGACAATACTGGTGCAATTGCCTTGGCAAAGGAATCCAGATTTCACAGGAGAACCAAGCACATCAAGAGACGCTTCAATTCCATCCGGGATCTAGTCCAGGTGGGAGACATAGAGATTTGCAAGATACATACGGATCTGAATGTTGCAGACCCGTTGACTAAGCCTCTTCCACGAGCAAAACATGATCATCACCAAGGCTCCATGGGTGTTAGAATCATTACTGTGTAATCTAGATTATTGACTCTAGTGCAAGTGGGAGACTGAAGGAAATATGCCCTAGAGGCAATAATAAAGTTATTATTTATTTCCTTATATCATGATAAATGTTTATTATTCATGCTAGAATTGTATTAACCGGAAACATAATACATGTGTGAATACATAGACAAACAGAGTGTCACTAGTATGCCTCTACTTGACTAACTAGTTAATCAAAGATGGTTATGTTTCCTAACCATGAACAAAAGAGTTGTTATTTGCTTAACGAGATCACATCATTAGTTGAATGATCTGATTGACATGACCCATTCCATTAGCTTAGCACCCGATCGTTTAGTATGTTGCTATTGCTTTCTTCATGACTTATACATGTTCCTAAGACTATGAGATTATGCAACTCCCGTTTGTCGGAGGAACACTTTGTGTGCTACCAAACATCACAACGTAAATGGGTGATTATAAAGGAGCTCTACAGGTGTCTCCAAAGGTAGATGTTGGGTTGGCGTATTTCGAGATTAGGATTTGTCACTCCGATTGTCGGAGAGGTATCTCTGGGCCCTCTCGGTAATGCACATCACATAAGCCTTGCAAGCATTGCAACTAATGAGATAGTTGCGAGATGATGTATTACGGAACGAGTAAAGAGACTTGCCGGTAACGAGATTGAACTAGGTATTGGATACCAACAATCGAATCTCGGGCAAGTAACATACCGATGACAAAGGGAACAACGTATGTTGTTATGCGGTCTGACCAATAAAGATCTTCGTAGAATATGTAGGAGCCAATATGGGCATCCAGGTCCCGCTATTGGTTATTGATCGGAGATGTGTCTCAGTCATGTCTACATTGTTCTCGAACCGTAGGGTCCGCACGCTTAACGTTACGATGACAGTTATTATGAGTTTATGCATTTTGATGTACCGAAGTTAGTTCGGAGTCCCGGATGTGATCATGGACATGACGAGGAGTCCCGAAATGGTCGAGACATAAAGATTGATATATTGGATGACTATATTCGGACACCGGAAGGGTTCCGGAGAAGTATCGGATAAAACCGGAGCACCGGGAGGTTATCGGAACCCCCCGGGGGGTTAATGGGCCTCATGGGCCTAATGTGGAGAAGAGGAAGGGGCTGCCAGGGCAGGCCGCGCGCCCCCTCTCCCCCTAGTCCGAATTGGACAAGGAGGGAGGGGCGGCGCCCCCTCTTTCCTATTCTCCCTCCACCTCTCCTAGTTGGACAAGGATTGGGGGGGGGGAGTCCTACTCTCGGTAGGAGTAGGACTCCTCCTGCGCGCCACCATAGGGCCGGCCGCACCCCCCTTGGATCCTTTATATACGGGGACAGGGGGGCACCTCTAGACACAGAAGTTGATCCACGTGATCATTCCTTAGCCGTGTGCGGTGCCCCCTGCCACCATATTCCACCTCGGTCATACCGTTGCAGTGCTTAGGCGAAGCCCTGCGTCAGTAGAACATCATCATCGTCACCACGCCGTCGTGCTGACGGAACTCATCCCCGAAGCTTTGCTGGATCGGAGCCAGGGGATCGTCATCGAGTTGTACGTGTGCTAAGAACTCGGAGGTGCCGGAGTAACGGTGCTTGGATCGGTCGGATCGGGAAGACGTACGACTACTTCCTCTACGTTGCGTCAACGCTTCCGCAGTCGGTCTGCGTGGGTACGTAGACAACACTCTCCCCTCTCGTTGCTGTGCATCACCATGATCTTGAGTGTGCGTAGGAATTTTTTTGAAATTACTACGAAACCCAACAGAAATTTGGTAGATGGATGTCAAAACTGCATTCCTGAATGGATTTCTAGAAGAAGAGTTGTATATGATGCAACCAGAAGGTTTTGTCGATCGAAAGGGAGCTAACAAAGTGTGCAAGCTCCAGCGATCCATTTATGAACTGGTGCAAGCCTCTCGGAGTTGGAATAAATGCTTTGATAGTGTGATCAAAGCATTTGGTTTTGTACAGACTTTTGGAGAAGCCTGTATTTACAAGAAAGTGAGTGGGAGCTCTGTAGCATTTCTGATATTATATGTGGATGACATATTACTAATTGGAAATGATATAGAATTTCTGGATAGCATAAAGGGATACTTGAATAAGAGTTTTTCAATGAAAGACCTCGGTGAAGCTGCTTACATATTGGGCATTAAGATTTATAGAGATAGATCAAGATGCTTAATTGGACTTTCACAAAGCACATACCTTGACAAAGTTTTGAAGAAGTTCAAAATGGATCAAGCAAAGAAAGGGTTCTTGCCTGTGTTACAAGGTGTGAAGTTGAGTAAGACTCAATGTCCGACCACCGCAGAAGATAGAGAGAAAATGAAATATGTTCCCTATGCTGCAGCCATAGGCTCTATCATGTATGCAATGCTGTGTACCAGACCTGATGTGTGCCTTGCTATAAGTCTAGAAGGGAGGTACCAAAGTAATCCAGGATTGGATCACTGGACAGCGGTCAAGAACATCCTGAAGTACGTGAAAAGGACTAAGGATATGTTTATCGTATATGGAGGTGACAAAGAGCTCATCGTAAATGGTTACGTTGATGCAAGCTTTGACACTGATCCGGACGATTCTAAATCGCAAACCGGATACGTGTTTGTACTGAACGGTGGAGCTGTCAGTTGGTGTAGTTCTAAACAAAGCATCATGGCGGGGTCTACATGTGAAGTGGAGTACATAGCTGCTTCGGAAGCAACAAATGAAGGAGTCTGGATGAAGGAGTTCATATCCGATCTAGGTGTCATACCTGGTGCATCGGGTCCAATGAAAATCTTTTGTGACAACACTGGTGCAATTGCCTTGGCAAAGGAATTCGGACTTCACAAGAGAACCAAGCACATCAAGAGACGCTTCAATTCCATTCGGGATTTAGTCCAAGTGGGAGACATAGAAACTTGCAAGATACATACGGATCTGAATGTTGCAGACCCGCTGACTAAGCCTCTTCCACGAGCAAAACATGGCCAGCACCAAGGCTCCATGGGTGTTAGAATCATTACTGTGTAATCTAGATTATTGACTCTAGTGCAAGTGGGAGACTGAAGAAAATATGCCCTAGAGACAATAATAAAGTTATTATTTATTTCCTTATATCATGATAAATGTTGATTATTCATGCTAGAATTGTATTAACCGGAAACATAATACATGTGTGAATACGTAGACAAACAGAGTGTCACTAGTATGCCTCTACTTGACTAGCTCGTTGATCAAAGATGGTTATGTTTCCTAACCATAGACATGAGTTGTCATTTGATTAACGGGATCACATCATTAGGAGAATGATGTGATTGACTTGACCCATTCCGGTAGCTTAGCACTTGATCGTTTAGTTTGTTGTTATTGCTTTCTTCATAACTTATACATGTTCCTATGACTATGAGATTATGCAACTCTCGTTTACCGGAGGAACACTTTGTGTGCTACCAAACGTCACAACGTAACTGGGTGATTATAAAGGTGCTCTACAGGTGTCTCCGAAGGTACTTGTTGGGTTGGCATATTTCGAGATTAGGATTTGTCACTCCGATTGTCGGAGAGGTATCTTTGGGCCTCTCGGTAATACACATCACTCAAGCCTTGCAAGCATTGCAACTAATAAGTTAGTTGCGGGATGATGTATTACGGAACGAGTAAAGAGACTTGCCGGTAACGAGATTGAACTAGGTATTGGAATACCGACGATCGAATCTCGGGCAAGTAACATACCGATGACAAAGGGAACAACGTATGTTGTTATGCGGTTTGACCGATAAAGATCTTCGCAGAATATGTAGGAGCCAATATGAGAATCCAGGTTCCGCTATTGGTTATTGACCAGAGACGTGTCTCGGTCATGTCTACATAGTTCTCGAACCCGTAGGGTCCGCACGCTTAAAGTTCGGTGACAATCGTAATTAGGGTTTTTGTGTTTTGATGTACCAAAGGTTGTTCGGAGTCCCGAATGTGATCATGTACATGACGAGGTGTCTCAAAATGGTCGAGACATAAAGATTGATATATTGGAAGCCTATATTTGGATATCGGAATCGTTCCGGGTGAAATCGGTGTGCGGTGCCCCCTTCCACCATATTCCACCTCGGTCATATCGTAGCGGTGTTTAGGCGAAGCCCTGCGTCGGTAGAACATCATCATCGTTATCACGCCGTCGTGCTGACGAAACTCTCCCTCAACACTCGGGTAGATCGGAGCTCGATGGACGTCACCGAGTTGAATGTGTGCAGAACTCGGAGGTGCCGTACGTTCGGTACTTGGATCGATCGGACCGGAAAAACGTACGACTACTTCTTCTATGTTGTGTCAACGCTTCCATTGCCGGTCTACGAGGGTACATAGACAACACTCTCCCCTCTCATTTCTATGCATCACCATGATCTTGCGTGTGCGTAGGAAAATTTTGAAATTACTACGTTCCCGAACAGCTACATGTGTGATGCTGCTATGCATGTTCTTCTGTTCATCTAGTATGCTAGACTATTACATTCTGTTTTCTGTTCTAGTTATGAATTATTTACTGAAATTAATCATGAATTTGCCTAATATTCCAACATAATACCAATACAGTCCTTACGATCTAAACCATGTGATAAATTTCATCATAAGCAAAAAATAAAACTTAACTTGAAAAGTTGTGCATATCACAATTAAATACAATGTGATTTAAAACCCATTTAAAATGTAATAAATGCATGTTCATGGTAGAGAATCCTCGTACTTACTAGACCGGATAGATATTAATGAACCAAACTAGTAAAACAACAACTTCAATAGTGTGAAACACCCATGCCGAGATATACTATATGATTTTACATGGGATACATTCCTACGAAATTTGATTACAAAGAATGCCCATACAAAAAGGGCTTTCTTCGAGAACTGGGCGTAGCTTAGTTGGTAAGGCGAGGGAGTTCGCAGCCAGCCCACCAGGGTTTAAATCTCGGCTTGAGCGTTTGGTGCTCACGGAGTTTTCATCTATAAAAAATGGTAAATGTATCTTCCAAACGTTCGGAAGATTGCGAATGATCCGAACGACCGGATCGCTCCCAGTCCTGATCGTTCCTGATTCCCTTTTTTTTGTTAACTGCCATCGTAGGCGAAAAAATAAATTACCATAGCCAGGGTTCAAACTCGAGTCTTCATCGTAGGCGAAAAAATAAATTACCACAGCCAGGGTTCGAACTCGAGTCTCCTGGCAAATACCTATCACAAGCAACCACCACACCACTACAAGTCTTTTAGTAGAGCAAATGATAATCATCATACTTGACCTATAGAGTGACGTCACCATAATTAAAACACTTATTTTTTGGCAGTTTTCGTGCTTTGTCCATGAAACTAATTTCAAGGCATTATCTTCTACCATTCGATTGTCTGCGCATCCTTTTGATTCACTCATTGAGTGCCAATGATAGTACTTTTTTTTCTCTGAGCAATTTAGTGGCAGTGAAGAAGAGCTATGGTATGGAATAAATGAGTTCGAAAACCTTTGCTTGTGGTGTCTATGACCATGCACATCACATATTCGATGTTATGCATATCATCCTTTTATGTGAAATTTTCAAGAAAAAGTAATCGTCTAAAGGGGGACTCGAACCAACAACCCCTACGATGTAGCAAGGGTGTACTGGCCAACTCACCCTATCTTGATTGTTGTCCGATAAGTAGAAATATGACAGTTAATCTTTTCTTCACTTTTATACGAGCCAAAAAAATATTTTTGGTCTTGTGTTTTTTTGGATTCCTCAAGTTGTCTTGTAGTCTTCCATATAGTAAGGTGTAGTCTTCCATATACCAAGGGGTTGTATACTTTGCCCATGTAGCCTCGTTGTAATTATCATGGCAACTTTACATGAGGGACTTTTTGGGTTGAAACATACCACGGTAACTTCTGTGCAAATGTCATGGTAATTTGTGCACCGGAACCCGATAACTTATGTATAAATGTCATGGTAACTTCGACCAAGGGTGGAAAATTTATTGAAACATCTCCCTGATAATTTATGTGTAAACAACACTGTATTTTCTGCATGGCAACCCTGATAACTTAGGCACAAACACCACAAAAACTTTGACCCGAAGGAAAAAAGTTGTCAAAATGTACCCCCGGCAACTTTTGTATAAACATCATGGTAATAACGCATCATATACATGATACTTAGGTACGAACACCATGATAACTTGGACCCCGAGGAAAAATTATTGAAAAATATAACCTCGATAACGCTTGCGTGAATATCATGGTAACAGAAGCACCGCATACCTGATACTTAGGTGAACCGCAGGGGGGATTTTTTGGAAAACATATTCCCAATACTTGTGTGAATAACACGGTGTTATACACAATGGAGTTGATAACTCACTACAAAACCCATGGTAACTTTTAACCCCGGGATAAAAGTTTGTTGGGAACATACCCTGATAACTTCTGTGTAAATAACATGGTAATATACATACAACGGAGCTGATAACTTACTTAATCTAGACGTGGTAACTTTTTGACCAAGGCAAAATGTTGTTAAAAAATACCTCCAAATAACTCACGTGTAAATAACATGATAATACACACACATGAGAGCTGATAACTCATATACAAATATCACCGTAATTTTTTGACCGACTTAATGAAAATTGTTGAAAAACATACCCGATACCTTTTCCGCAACATGATAATATACACAACAAAGCTGATAACTCACTACAAACATCATAATCACCTTTTGACCCCGAGAGAAAAGTTTGTTGAAAACACACCTACGAAAACTTTTCTGTAAATGACACGGTAACTTATGTATGACAGATGTGATAACTTACGTAGCCCAGATGTGGCAACTTTTGGTCCGAAAAAAAGTTATCGGAATATATCAACATGTGATCTAGTTTCGAAGATCTCGTCGAGAAGATTTTTTTTATGAAGACGGTTTTTCAATCGAAGCGACGGTTTGAGCTACAAAACATTTTGAAATTTCAAAAAAAAAAAGAATATAGGATGACATCAGTTTTTCGTCTTTTAGTGCATATATGAATGCAATTAGAGGGAGGAGTGCATGTGAAAGGAAAATTAATTATTTTAATGCATGCATATATATAATTAGAGTGGAATAAGAATCTTTCTTGTCTATTGCTAAAATCCGAATGTTTGGTAGTTATAAAAATTAAAAAAATGCCAACATACTAGTCTAGTCCACGTTGGTTTTGTTTTTTTAAAAAAGCTTTCTTGTTAGCCGGAGGCATGTGTGTAACCGTGCTCCATGGCCCTTTCGTTGGTCCCACTCACGTAAAGAGACTAGGTAACTCTATTCGCAAAAAAAAACTACGTAACTCAAGTAAGCATGCTTCGAAATGAAATGTCAGTCCAAAATAAACGACTCAAAGATTTGGCTGACTCATCAATGGTCCAAAGGAAAAAAAATGCCATAAGAAGAAAGAATACAGTAGATGTGGCTACCCAAGTACTAAAAAACTCATACTCCCTCCGTTCCAAATTACTTGTCGTAGGTATGAATGTATCTAGATGTATTTCAGTTCTAGATACATCCATTTCTGCGACGAGTAATTTGGAACGGAGGGAGTACCAGTTACGTTCGGCGTTCCAAGCCAAAATTAAAGGACACGGGTCGGGAGTGGCCCCCCTTCACCAATCTCATGGTTCATCTCCCGGCGCTGCTATCGGACGGCGCAGAAACATCAGCGGGAGTAAACGTAAGCGCCACGGAGGTTGGATTGTCGTACAACCCTCAAGGCCAGACCGCAGCGCAGTTGTGTAATGTGGCGACCATGCCAAAAAAGAAGTTGTGTAATGTGGCACTGCGAAATAAGGAAAAAACTAGTGGTCAACCGACCGATCTTTCCTCTCACATCCACCACGTTTTACACTTGTGACGCGTCTTGGGCTAGCGCACCGCTTCTCATGCAGAGCGCTCAGTACTGCAGTTCTCGCAATTGAGCATCGATTTCAAAAGGCGTACCGGAACAACTGGGGTGATGCAGAGACTACGGGGTGCTCTCCCTGTTGCAGTTGTCCGCGTTCTTGCAAGTTTTCGCAACAACAGTCTTGTTGCAGGAATATATAGAAGCTAGAGATGTAGGGTCCTATTACAATGAAAGTTTTGCAACAAGACTTTTGTTACAGAAAAATAAGAGAAGAAATTTTGCATCAAGGGTCTTGTTGCAGAAAAATAAAGAATTTTTTTTTGCAATAGTGATCTTGTTGCCATAAATTAAAGAAGAGAATATTTTACAGCAGAGGTCTTGTTGCACAAAATTAGAGAAAAATAGATTTTTTGTAACATGGTTCTTGTTGCAAAAAGTTAGAGAAGAGGAGGTTTGGCAACAAGAGCATTGTTGCAGAAAATTAAAGAAGAAGAACGGACGGCTCGCCTTGTGTAATCAGACGGCTCGTGAAATGACGGATCATTTTAAAAGATCCACCGGTGGACGCATAGCACTGCCCAAAAAGGAATAAACAAGAGCCACAAATTATCGTACTACTAGCGCAATTAGGAGATGAACTATGAAGGCTACACCAAAGGCTAGCCCCACGGTTTACACCATGCATCACCCAAAGGATCTGCAATGGACCCCATTCTACCTTTTCTCTTTCACGCCTTTGCTATCCTGCATGCCTACTACGGGCATGTACAATGCATATCCTTAAGGTGATGCCTCACATGTTATGTAGGATTGGATATGACGTAAAGTAGGTTCGGATAAGGAAGCGGGATCCTTTTCAGGAGACGGGTGCTTGAAGAGAAAAAATATGGTCCGGTGACAAAAGCTGAAAAGGTTGAGTGAAAAATAAAGATGCATGTGTACTGGAGTCTTTATTTTCTACTCCCTCCGTCTGGAAATTCTTGTCATCAAAATGAATAAAAGGGGATGTATCTAGATGTATTTAGTTCTAGATACACCCATTTTTATCCATTTTGATGGCATGTATTTTTGGACGGAGGAAGTATTTCTTAATGAGGCCCACTAATGATAGCTTGCATTGGAAAGAAAAAATTAATATAAGTGTCTCAAATTACCTTTTGTCATGGGGCATATGTATCCATATGCCACCATTGTACATGCCCTACTTCCCTCCTCTCTCTCTCTGTGTGTGCCCTGTGCTTTCTTTTTCATGGAGCACCAGGCTCCTTTGCAAGAAGCGTTGACACCCTTGAAGCCAGGGACGAGACTTGCCCGCTCCCCCCGCGTGCGCCCATTCGTGCTCCCGCATACGTGGCATAATTTGATTGGAACAAAATAAAACTAGGCCTCACCCCCTTAAAATCATGGGGAGATAATTAGATTAGAAAGAAAAAAGAGAAAAAGACAGCCGTAGGATAGAGTGGGAGCACAGATGGGAGGCTATGGAGGGAGCAGGCAAGCCGGATCCTGAAGGGACGCCAGGCCTTAGCGTGCAATCCGAGCCTGCGTGACTCTGCGAGGCCGCACGTACGGGTGAGCTGGGCAGCTGGAGCGGGCCCAATGATGACGCGAGAATGAAACCGGGCAAGCTGACGACAAACGCGCGCGTTTGTAACTTGCAATTGCAACCGGCGCCCTTGGCGGCTAGTCACATAGATGTCGCGGCGGCCGGAATGTCCTAAATCGGCTTCGTCGATATTTAAATGTTGCAGATCTGGAGGCCAGGTGGGCTTAGCGTTCTCAAGCGTGAAGGACTAGGAGGGTGCTTGGATCAAGGGACTATTTTTAGTTTGATTAAAAATAGTTTTTTTAGAGGCTAAAGTTCCAAGCACCCCTGACTAAAGAGAGGGTAGGACTAGTCTTGAGGCTAAATTTTTTTAGTCATGGGAAACCTACTAAAATATGTATTAGCCCTCTCTCTTCTCATTTAATTTCTCTCCTTTAATATATGTGAGTTCTGTATTGGATCATGATTAAAAGTAGTGGGACTAAAACTTGCTAGCCTCACCCATGTTTGGATCCAAATACTAAAGAGACTAAAATCAAGTTAATGAGCATTTATTATCCTCCAAACCCTTCAATCCAGAATTCGCATGTGTTAAAGGAGAGAAGTTAAATGAGGAGAGAAAGGACTATTTCACATTTTAGTAGGGGTACCTCTGACTAAATTTTTTTAGTCTTAAGACTAATTTTAGCCCCTCTTTAGTCAGGGGTGCTTGGAATTTTAGCCTCTTAAAAAGACTATTTTTAGTCAAACTAAAATAAATCCCTTAGATCCAAGCACCCTCTAAAACTAGCAGATCACAAGCGCAACGCAACTGGTTTGATTGCCAATCAAGGACTCAGATGTCGCAGCCACAGTCCACGCTGATATACTGCGTGCACCATTTTTCTAGAAGACAATCACATATTAATTAGCGACTCTCTTCTAGTAATTCGTTCATCCATGAGCCAGAGCGCAAGGTGATCATCTGGATCATGAATGTTGGGCAGCACGTCACCTTCCACACGTTCTCATATTTTCGTCCTACATGATCCCCAGTCCCACTCCTAATTTACCGTGTTACCAACTTACCATTCCGTCTAAGGGGAGGAGAGGAGACGGCGAGGTGTGTGCTCGGTCAGGACCAGTAGGGGCAGCGTGGCTACGTGCTACCGACGAGAAAAATGTCAAGATTACCCTTGCATTAGTAGAAAGGAAAAACCATCTATTATATCCATGACTGCGGGCCAGATTTAGGTGCAGTAACAAAAGACTACCGTAGTATAAATAATTAATTAGATTCTGTCATGCGTGCACGGGATTTGGGATAGTAACTGCCCCGCACTGTAGATGTACTCACTAGTGGTAGTAGCATTAAATAACATGACAAAAAGAATACGCATTAATCCAGATGAGATGAAATCATCGCCGGAGGGGGGGGGGGGGGTGCATGCCCATCCGAACGCCTGGCAGGACGGTAGTACGGCGCAGTTGCACTGCAGCGTGACGTCATGGCAGTTTCGTATTACGACGAGGCATGTGGCACTGATTAAAGTCTAGCCAGGGGAGATGGTCGGAGTATTTTCTTAGGGCGCAGACAAATGGCCAACTAACAGCAACGAGCATGGATCCACAACACTACTACTGATAATCGTTCCACAACGCAACGAGCGGCACACAACAGAGTGATTATTCGAGGCCAATAAACTTGCCGCACATCGGGAAATATAGCAAACAACAATTCAAGTATGCGACAATGACCAAGGCGCATATACGGGCTACCAAATGATGAAGCAACGCAAATCAAAGATCCAGACCGAATGTCTACGCATAGATCCACACCAACATTAACTGGGCGACGAAACAAATACCAAATCGTAGGAACATAACCAAATATGAGATGCTCTACGGGCAGCCAAACGTTCAGTCCAGCACAAATCGAAATCTAGATGCCTACGCGCATAGGTTCACACCACCATTCGGCCATGAAACATAGAGGTCTAGCGAGAAAACACGCATGTAGCGCGTTCAGAAGTAACAAATCCTGGGAAGGAAACAAGCACGAGGTGCTCTAACCGGAGGGAAGGCCTTGCAACTCCATGGCGGCCCCGGCCTGCGCCTCGTCGTGGTCGATCGCCCTACGCGGCCGCGGCCTTGTCGCCGCCGTCGTCGTCCTCCGCCCCCTCGTTGTCGCCGTCGCCGCCCTCCGCGGCCCTGGCCTTGTCGCCGCCGTCGTCGTCCTCCGCACCCTCGTTGTCGCCGTCGCCCTCCGGGGCCTCCTCGTCGTCGCCGGCCGCGGACTTGCCGTCGTCGCTGGAAGCCGCCACCTCCTCCTCAGCCTTGAACAGGACGGCGAACATGTTCTCCGGGCCGCTGAGCTGGCCGGGCTTCAGGGGAACCTCGACGTAGATGGCCTCGAGGGTGTCCTCCGGCGTCTTCTCGAAGAGGATCTCGCGCGGGGCCACGATGGCGGCGAGCTGGCGCGCGAGGCGACGTGCGGCGCGGGAGGGCCTGCGCGTGGCGGGGCGGCACGCGGCGCGATCCATGGCAGGGCTTAGGCTTAGGCTAGGGCGTGGGAGCGGACGCTGCTACTGCGAGGAGGGAGAAAGCGGGCTGGTGGGTTGGCTTGCGACTTGGGTTGCCAAATCGCAGAAGCGTTGCTCTCCTGCGCGAAGGGACGCTGCTGCTTTTATAGCAGAGCAGAGCAGGTGACGTGCCGAATCTCCGCGGGGCTGCTTTTTCCCTGCCACTATTAACTCGCACAGCAGCGCCCACCACCTGAGCAACCGCAGCGGCGTAGCGCTATCCGCCCCAGGCCAGATAGCACACACAACCTGCATTCCGTGTCAGGATGTCTTTTTTTTTGTTTTGCGAATTTTCCAAAAAAAAAAACAGTTTCCGAACGACCAGGGCATGTTCAGTCGGCCATGGTCTGTACCGTGCGTACATGTCACCTATATAGATCACAGTGTTAGGCAAGCGTTATCAGATCTGATGCAAACACACGGCAGATCACAAAGAAATCAACTCGCTTAATTAGCTTGATCTAAAGGCAGTTGGAGAGTTAGAGCCGGCCAAACAGTCGCCCCCTTGTACGTGTTGTCTACACTGTGATCTATAGGTGACATGGACGCACGGTACAGACGCTGGCCGACTCACTGAACCAATCTACATGCCCTTAATAGCCACGACTTCTTCGCGTCTGAGATTACTTGGGCGCTGGCACGTTGAAAATTAAGGGGGTGTTTGTTTTCAGGGACTTTTTGGTGTAGGGATTAGAAAAAGTACCTAGCAAACTAAACAGGGTGAGACTTTTTTGGGACTTTTTGCTAAAAGTCCTTAGAAGCACCTCCTTGAGAGTCTTTTTCAAAAAGTCCCAGGGACTAGAAAAAGTCCTAGGACTAGAAAAACAAACACCACCTTACTTCAGTTGCCACGTCAGTTATCCCCCTTCTTTTCTGGGGGCACGTCAGTTATTCCCTTCCGAGCCATGTTTAGATGTCGCGGCGGCTGGAGCGTCCTAAATCTGCTCCTTCGATATTAGTAGAATGTGGCAAATCTGGAGGCCAGTAGGGCTTAGCATTCTTCGCGTGAAGGACTAGAACCAGCAGATCACAAGCACAACACAACTGGTTTGATCGATCGCTAATCAGGGACTCAATGTCGCAGCCACAGTCCACGCTGATATACTACGTGCACCATTTTTCTACTGTACAAGATAATTCACATATTAATTAATGACTCTTCTACCAAATCTTTCATCCATGAGCCAGAGCACAAGGTGATCATCTGGGTCAGGATTTAATGTTGGGCAGCACGTCACCTTCCACACGTTCCTCATCTTCTCGTCCTACATCAGCGATCAAAGCACCCAGTCCCACTCCTAATAATTTACCGTGTAACTATTCCATCCAGGGGACGAGACGGCGAGGTGTGTGCTCGGTCAGGACAAAAAGGGGGCGGCGTGGCTGCGTGCTACCGACGAGAAAAAAGTCAAGATAAACCTTGCATTAGAAAGGGAAAAACGTCTACTGCTCCGCACTGTTGGTGCCGTAAAAAAAGACTACTGTAGTAATTAATCATTGTTTAGTTCCCGGTCACGCGTGCACTTTGCGATTTGGGACTGGAACTGCCCCGCACTGTTGATGCTAGCATTAAATTAACAAGGTATTGTGGTCTAAAAAGAAAGATACTCTACTTCGCATTAATCCAGCGTGACGTCATGGCAGTTTCGTGTTACGACGATGCATGTGCCACTGATTAAAGTCTAGACTACTTTCTTTTTTGAAGGAGAGGGCGCAAGACGAACTGCCAATTAACAGCAATGAGCATATACTACAATCTACGAATAATTTATCCTAAAAAATACAATCTACCAATAACTTGCTGCACATCGTGAAATATAGCAAATCAACAATTCAAGTCTGCGTACGGGCTACCAAACGAAGAGGCACCGCAAATCGAAGATCGGGAACAGTTCGAATGTCTAGATCCACAACAGGGCCACGAAACACATAGCAAATCGCAGGAACAGAACCAGATATATGAGATACTCTAGGGGTAGCCAAACGTTCCAAAGTTCCAGATCCAATGCGGCGCCACAGAACAGAAAGTTTCAGCGATAAAACACGCATGTAGTGCGTTCGGATGAAACTAAATCCTACAGTACGATGGAAGAAAACAGGTACTAATACTCGAACCGGGCAGAAGGCCTTGTAGCCCCATTGCGCCCCCGCCTCGCCGTAGGCGCCGGCCTACGCCTCGTCGTCGTCGCCCTCCGCGGCCGCGGCCTTGTCGTCGTCGTAGCCGGCCGCGGACTCGCCGTCGTCGTCGCCCTCCGCGGCCGCGGCCTTGTCGTCGTCGTCGCCGGCCGCGGACTCGCCGTCGTCGTCGCCGGCCGCGGAATCGCCGTCGTCGCTGGAAGCCGCCCCCTCCGTCACCTCCTCCTCCCCCTTGAACAGGACGTCGAACATGTTCTCCGGGCCGCTGAGCTGGCCGGGCTTCAGGGGGACCTGGACGTAGGTGGCCTCGAGGGTGTCCTGCGGCGTCTTCTGGAAGACGATGTGGCGCGGGGGCAGGATGCCGGCGAGCTGGCGCCCAAGCCGACGGGCGCCGCGGGACGGCTTGGCAGCGCGCTTGGCGGGGAGGGACGCGGCGCGGTCCATGGCAGGCGCTAGGGCTTGGGAGGGGACGCTGCGAGGGGGGAGGGAAGGGGGTTGGTAGGTCGGCTTTGGATTTGGATTTGCCGAATCGCAGAACAGGAGTTCTCTCTTGCCGTCTTGCGGGAAGGGAGGCTGCTGCTTTTATAGCAGCGGAGCAGGTGAGGGAGAGGAGGCTGCCGAATCTCCGTGGGCGTGCTTTTTCCCTGCCATTATTAACTTGCCCAGCACTTCCCGGTCCCGCCCAAACAAAACACCGCGTAAAAGAAAATTACAATGCCACTATTATCTCTTGAGGAAAAGGGCCTAGCCCAGATTTCATGAAAAGCAATGAGACAGACGACGATGGGTGGTGCATCCAAAGTGACAGTCCGGCGACGAGCCCTGGAAGGTTTTTACCGTAGCACCAACCACCTGACCAGGGTCGGGCCAGAGCAACGGCAGCGGCGTACAGTTATCTGCCCCAGGCCAGGCTTTCTGTTGCCGGATACCTTTTTTGTTTTGCGGGATGTTGCAGGATACTCTACTTTATTGAACCATAAGTACCGATTAGTAATCATTGCGATTTTTCCACAAGAACAGTTTGCATTGCAAGATAATACAGTGTATTTGATGTAATTTACTAGTTATTATTTCTACTTCTAATGTCTCAGTTGGTAGTCCGCGTTCCGAATTTTATTTTTATCCCACAATCCACTGATTTTTTTTCGTAGGTTTTTTTGGCGGTTTTTTCGTCCGCTCCTCTCGATCCCTAGAACTCCAACAGTAGACGCCGCCGCCCGCCCCTTCCAGCTCCCGCCCCCAGCCCTAGCCGCAACCCCAACCCCATGGAGGTCGAGATCAAGCTCCGGCTCCCTGACGCGGCCGCACACCGGCGCCTCTCCTCCTTCCTCGCGCCCCGCCTGCTCTGCACCGACGCCCCCGCGCGGCCCCTCGCCGCCGCCACCGCCACCCAGCGGGTCCGCCTCTACGGCACCGACGACCGCGACCCCTCCCGCGCCGTCCTCACGCTCAAGCGCCGCCCGCGCATCGACGCCCGCGTCAGCCGCGTTGAGGAGGTCGTGGAGCCCCTCGACCCCGCTGAGGGAGTCCTGAATTAGCGGGTGTTCGGATAGCCGAACTATACCTTCAGCCGGACTCCTGGACTACGAAGATACAAGATGGAAGATTCCGTCCCGCGTCCGGAGGGGACTTTCCTTGGCGTGGAAGGCAAGCTTGGCGATACGGATATGAAGATCTCCAACCATTGTAACCGACTCTATGTAACCCTAACCCTATCCGGTGTCTATATAAACCGGAGGGTTTTAGTCCGTAGGATGACATACACATCAACATTCATATCATAGGCTAACTTCTAGGGTTTAGCCTCCTCGATTTCGTGGTAGATCTACTCTTGTACTACCCATATCATCAATATTAATCAAGCAGGACGTAGGGTTTTACCTCCATCGAGAGGGCCCGAACCTGGGTAAAACTTCGTGTCCCTTGTCTCCTGTTACCATCCGGCCTAGATGCACAGTTCGGGACCCCCTACCCGAGATGCGCCGGTTTTGACACCGACATTGGTGCTTTCATTAAGAGTTCCTCTGTGTCGTCGCCATTAGGAAGGATGCCTCGCCCCGTCTTTAAAGACGGCACCGTTGCTAAGGGAGCTTTGGCTGTCAGTCAAACCCTCCGGTTAGGTGGCTTTCTTATGACCGCCTGTTCGGCTTCTGCGCCGACGATGACCTCTCGGACCATCGAAAACAATCTTCATGTTAACTCGGAACTCGCCGAGTAGTTAGATCCAATAGAGCTTTCCTCCATAAACGAGCTCTTGGATCGCTTCGCCGCCCTGGGAGTCGCTACGGATTACGATCAGATTGGGCCTAAAACCGATCTGAGAGAGATTAACTCTCCCAAGTCACCCATCATGTTGTCGTGGTAGAGGGACAGTGCGGCGACCCTTCATCTATCTTAAGGACTCGCTACATCCGGATTCCTGATCCCTCCAAGCCGGATACCCGCGGAGGGGAGGATATCACTCAAGACCCGAACTTAGAGTCAGGCGACGGGCTGGATTCATTAGACAACATCCAGGAATCCAAATTGTCGAGTTCAGAAATTCCTCGGCCTCTAAGCCTTAGATGGGGTGAGGCTTCGAATTTAATTCCACCCACCCACCCCAACATATGCGATCTATCCAAAATCAGGCAAGACCCCAACGAAACAGTACATCATTACTGGGCCAGATTCCTCTTAGTTAAGAACAGACTAAGGGACTACCGGGAGGAAGATGCAATCTCAATCTTCTGCAAAAATTGCACGGACAAGGGAATACTCAACGCCATAAGTCACCGTGATATTACACGCTTTGCTGACTTGGTGTCCATTGTACGAAAGTACTGTGCGATGGAAAGCGTCTGGAAAACCGAAATAAAAGTTTGGGACAATCGGGCCCTGAATACAAACCCACTCCGAAATAAAAGGGTGCATCATCACCAATCACCCGGGTCAAGCACTAAAAAGCAAAAACCCTCTACAGGGCATGGAACCGTACTGGAAGGATGGCTTAATGGACCCTGAAAATTCACAGTATAGAGGATGCCGCACCAACTCACAGCCTCAGAACATGTTGGATACTCCGGCAGGTGGCCAAAATTGGCGAAAATCTCCTAATTCCGGAGGCCACAGAAAGCCACCCCAGAGACACCAATACGGTATTAACAGTCTTCGAGACTTTCGCATCAAATAATATGCGAAAAAGGACACTCTGCAGCCTTACCGAAGTCTACCAAGTAGCAACAATAAACCCATGGAGTGACACGGCTATTACCTTTAACGCCAGTGATGAACCTAAATTCCGAACAGCCCGAGCACCAGCCGCATTGGTCCTCAGTCCAATAGTGGACGGCTTTCATCTTACCAAGGTACTCATGGACGGCCGCAGCAGATTGAACCTCATTTACGAGGAGACTCTTCAAAAAATAGAAATAGACTGGAACCGCATTGAGCGAAGCAGCACAACCTTCAGAGGAATAATCCCCAGTCGGGAAGCGCGCTGTATAGGAAAAATCACACTAGATGTGGTGTTCGGCACGCCAGATAATTACAGGTCCGAAGAGGTCACGTTCCAGGTGGCTCCGTTCAGCAGCGGTTATCACGCTCTGCTAGGGCGGGAAGCATTTACAATCTTCCAAGCAATACCCCATTACGGGTACATGAAGCTCAAGATGCTCGGGCCCAATGGGATCATCACTCTCGCTAGTGATCCAGACATAGCACTCCGCGCCGAAAACAAGACAGCTGCACTGGCCCTCGAGGCACTATCCGAAGCCCTAGCGGCTGAGGAGCTGACTGCGCTGCGCTCTACGGTGAATAGGGACGATGTGGTACTCGACAAAAGATCCAAGTCCAGCTCCTTTAAACCGGCGGACGAAATAGTCAAATTCCAAGTCCATCCAACGGACCCCAATAAAATAGCTTCCATCGGGGCACAGTTAAACCCTGATGTCGATGCCGCATTGCGAGAGTTTCTACGAGAGAACTGGGACATTTTCGCTTGGCACCCTTCAGACATGCCAGGAATCCCACGTAGGCTGGCCGAGCACAGCTTAAATATCCAAGCAGGGTTCAAACCTGTCAAACAGGCTCTTCGGTGTTTTTCCGAACCTAAGAGACAGGCCATGGGAGAGGAGCTAGCAAAGCTATTGGAGGCTGGATTCATCAGAGATATAAAACATCCGGACTGGCTAGCAAACCTGGTGATGGTACCAAAGAAGGACAAATCCTGGCGCCTGTGTGTTGATTTTAAAGACCTTAACAAGGCTTGCCCAAAGGATCCCTTCCCCCTCCCCCGCATCGACCAAATTATCGACTCTACCGCAGTACACGATTCGTTGTGTTTCCTTGACGCATATTCTGGCTACCATCAAATCAAGATGGCAGAAGCAGACCAAGCCGCAACGGCATTTATCACACCATACGGACCATTCTGCTTCAACACGATGCCCTTCGGGCTCAAAAACACCAGCGCAACATATCAGCGCATGATTCAGACATGTCTGGCAAGCCAGATCGGCAAAATAGTGAAGGCATATGTAGATGATGTGGTAGTCAAAACAAGACATGTTGAATCTCTAGTAGACGACTTGAGGCTCACATTTGATAACCTCCGAACATACGACATCAAGCTCAACCCGGAAAAATACGTTTTCGGCGTTCCAGCCTGAAAGCTCTTGGGCTTCATTGTATCCGGTAGAGGAATTGAAGCAAATCCAGCCAAGATCCGAGCTCTGTCGCAACTGGATATCCCAAAGGACCTCAAACAAATACAAAAGTTAACCAGATGCGTGGCGGCTCTAAGCCGCTTTATCTCCCACTTGGGAGAAAAGGCCCTACCCCTTTACCGCCTCCTTCGGCGCACCGAACACTTCAAATGGACGGATGCAGCCACGGCCGAACTCGACGAAATAAAAGCCATACTGGCAACAAACCCAGTCCTGGCCGCGCCAAACATTGGCGAACCAATGCTATTATACATTGCAGCAACACATCAGGTTGTAAGCGTAGTGCTCGTCGTCAAACGAGAAGCGGACGGACACAAATTCCCTCTTCAAAAGCCGGTCTATTATGTGTCCACCATCCCGACTCCCTGCAAATCACGGTACCCGCATTATCAAAAGATTGCGTACACGGTATTCATGGCGTCCCGGAAGCTATGACACTACTTTCAAGAGTGTTCAATAACAGTAGCCTCGGAAGTACCACTTAACGATATTATAAACAACCGTGATGCAACAAGCCGGATTGCAAAATGGGCCATTGAGCTCCTCCCGTTCGACATAACTTATAAGCCACGACGAGCCATCAAGTCGCAAGTCTTGGCCGACTTCGTTGCAGAATGGACGGAGGTCGAACTCCCTAAAGAGTACGACACATATTCCAACTAGATCATGCATTTCGACGACTCCAAGATGTTGGCCGGACTGGGGGCTGGCGTCGTTTTGACGTCCCCCACAGGAGACAGAGTTCAATACGTACTATAGATTATGTACACAGACTCCAACAATGCAGCCGAATATGAGGCCCTTTTACATGGTCTCCGCATGGCAGTATCCATGGGCATCCAACGCCTAGAGGTGCGCGGGGACTCGAACCTCGCAATATCCCAAATAAATGGAGACTTCGATGCCAAGGATCCAAAAATGGCAGCTTACCGCAACGCCGTCCTAAAAATGTCAGCTCGGTTCGAGGGGCTTGAATTTCACCATATAGCCCGGGAAAATAATCAGGCGGCAGATGTCCTGGCACGCATCGGCGCAAAACACGATGTAGTCCCCCCAACATCTTCTTGGAGAGGCTGTTCAAGCCATCCGTAGTATGGGAAGGGGAGCCGAACAATAACAGCCAGGACCCAACCGCACTGCCCGAGCATTCTGACACAATCGGAGGCTCTACCAATGAAATAACACCCTCAGCCCACGTAATAATGGCCGTCATCGCCCCATGGACAGAACCATTCCTCGCCTACCTTACTAGGCAGGAACTCCCCGAGGACCAAAATGAGGCACGCTGCATAGTGCGGCGATCCAAAGCCTACAGAGTCCACGAGGGAGAGCTTTATAAGAAAAGCACTACCGGAGTCCTTCAAAGGTGCATCTCCGAAGAGGAGGGGCGGAACCTCCTGGCTGAAATTCACGCCAGACTCGGCGGTCATCACGCTGCAGCCCGGTCCCTTGTAAGCAAGGCCTTCCGTATGGGCTTTTATTGGCCGACGGCCCGGGCAGACGCTCAGGAGTTAGTCCAACGATGCACCGGTTGCCAGCTCTTTGCAAACCAAAGCCATATGCCACCCACCGCCCTCCAAACTATCCCCATTACTTGGCCCTTCGCGGTCTGGGGGCTTGACATGGTCGGACCACTTAAAGGCGGAACCCACAAGCAAAAATACTTACTGGTCATGGTGGATAAATTCACCAAATGGATAGAAGCCAAGCCTGTTAAGACGGCTGAATCCGGACCGGTGATAGACTTTATATCCGGGGTTGTACTGTTGGGGAACGTAGTAATTTCAAAAAAATTCCTACGCACACGCAAGATCATGGTGATGCATAGCAAAGAGAGGGGAGAGTGTTGTCTACGTACCCACGCAGACTGACTGCGGAAGCGTTGACACAACATAGAGGAAGTAGTCGTACGTCTTCCTGATCCGACCGATCCAAGCACCGTTACTCCAGCACCTCCGAGTTCTTAGCACACATACAGCTCGATGACGCTCCCCGGGCTCCGATCCAGCAAAGCTTCGGGGATGAGTTCCGTCAGCACAATGGCGTGGTGACGATGATGATGTTCTTCCGATGCAGGGCTTCGCCTAAGCACTACAACAGTATGACTGAGGTGGAATATGGTGGCAGGGGGCACCGCACACGGCTAAGGAACGATCACGTGGATCAACTTGTGTGTCCTAGGGTGCCCCCTTGCCCCCGTATATAAAGGAGCAAGGGGAGGAGGCCGGCCGGCCAGGTGTGGCGCGCCAAGGAGGAGTCCTCCTCCTAGTAGGAGTAGGACTCGAGTAGGACTCCTACTAGGAGGGGGAAAGAGGTGGAGAGGGAGAAGGAAAGGGGGGGCGCCCTCTGGCAGCCTCTCTCTCTCTCTCTCCACTAAGGCCCATATGGCCCATTACTTCTCCCGGGGGGGTTCCGGTAACCCTCCGGCTCTCCGGTTTTCTCCGAAATCACCCGGAACACTTCCGGTGTCCGAATATAGCCGTCCAATATATCAATCTTTATGTCTTGACCATTTCGAGACTCCTCGTCATGTCCGTGATCACATCCGGGACTCCGAACTAACTTCGGTACATCAAAATGCATAAACTCATAATAACTGTCATCGTAACGTTAAGCGTGCGGACCCTACGGTTTGAGAACAATGCAGACATGACTGAGACAAATCTCCGGTCAATAACCAATAGCGGGACCTGGATGCCCATATTGGCTCCTACATATTCTACGAAGATCTTTATCGGTCAGACCGCATAACAACATACGTTGTTCCCTTTGTCATCGGTATGTTACTTGCCCGAGATTCGATCGTCGGTATCCAATACCTAGTTCAATCTCGTTACCGACAAGTCTCTTTACTCGTTCTGTAATGTATCATCCCGCAACTAACTCATTAGTTGCAATGCTTGCAAGGCTTATGTGATGTGCATTACCGAGAGGGCCCAGAGATACCTCTCCGACAATCGGAGTGACAAATCCTAATCTCGAAATACACCAACCCAACATCTTGTTGGGTTTCGTAGTAATTTCTAATTTTTTCCTACGCACACTCAAGATCATGGTGATGCCTAGCAACGAGAGGGGAGAGTGTTGTCTACGTACCCACGCAGACCGACTGCGGAAGCGTTGACGCAACATAGAGGAAGTAGTCGTACGTCTTCCCGATCCAACCGATCCAAGCACCGTTACTCCGGCACCTCCGAGTTCTTAGCACACGTACAACTCGATGACGATCCCCTGGCTCCAATCCAGCAAAGCTTCGGGGATGAGTTCCGTCAGCACGACGGCGTGGTGACGATGATGATGTTCTACTGACGCAGGGCTTCGCCTAAGCACTGCAACGGTATGACCGAGGTGGAATATGGTGGCAGGGGGCACTGCACACGGCTAAGGAACGATCACGTGGATCAACTTCTGTGTCTAGAGGTGCCCACTGTCCCCGTATATAAAGGATACAAAGGGGGGTGTGGCCGGCCCTATGGTGGCGCGCAGGAGGAGTCCTACTCCTACCGGGAGTAGAAATCCCCCCCAATCCTTGTCCAACTAGGAGAGGTGGAGGGAGAATAGGAAAGGGGGGGGCGCCGCCCCTCCCTCCTTGTCCAATTCAGACTAGGGGGAGAGGGGGCGCGCGGCTTGCCCTGGCAGCCCCTTCCTCTTCTCCACATTAGGCCCATGAGGCCAATTAACCCCCCGGGGGGTTCCGGTAACCCCCCTGTGCTCCGGTTTTATCCGATACTTCTCCGGAACCCTTCCGGTGTCCGAATATAGTCATCCAATATATCAATCTTTATGTCTCGACCATTTTGAGACTCCTCGTCATGTCCATGATCACATCCGGGACTCCGAACTAACTTCGGTACATCAAAATGCATAAACTCATAATAACTGTCATCGTAACGTTAAGCGTGCGGACCCTACGGTTCGAGAACAATGTAGACATGACTGAGACACATCTCCGGTCAATAACCAATAGCGGGACCTGGATGCCCATATTGGCTCCTACATATTCTACGAAGATCTTTATCGGTCAGACCGCATAACAACATACGTTGTTCCCTTTGTCATCGGTATGTTACTTGCCTGAGATTCGATCGTCGGTATCCAATACCTAGTTCAATCTCGTTACTGGCACGTCTCTTTACTCGTTCCGTAATACATCATCTTGCAACTATCTCATTAGTTGCAATGCTTGCAAGGCTTATGTGATGTGCATTACCGAGAGGGCCCAGAGATACCTCTCCGACAATCGGAGTGACAAATCCTAATCTCGAAATACGCCAACCCAACATCTACCTTTGGAGACACCTGTAGAGCTCCTTTATAATCACCCATTTACGTTGAGACGTTTGGTAGCACACAAAGTGTTCCTCCGGCAAACGGGAGTTGTATAATCTCATAGTCATAGGAACATGTATAAGTCATGAAGAAAGCAATAGCAACATACTAAACGATCGGGTGCAAAGCTAATGGAATGGGTCATGTCAATCAGATCCTTCACCTAATGATGTGATCCCGTTAATCAAATAACAACTCTTTGTTTATGGTTAGGAAACATAACCATCTTTGATTAACGAGCTAGTCAAGTAGAGGCATACTAGTGACACTCTGTTTGTCTATGTATTCACACATGTATTATGTTTCTGGTTAATACAATTCTAGCATGAATAATAAACATTTATCATGATATAATGAAATAAATAATAACTTTATTATTGCCTCTAGGGCATATTTCCTTCAGTCTCCCACTTGCACTAGAGTCAATAATCTAGTTCACATCTCTATGTGATTAACACCAATAGTTCACATCTTTATGTGATTGGTTCACATATCCATGTGACTAACACTCAAAGGGTTTACTAGATTCAATAATCTAGTTCATATCGCTATGTGATTAACACCCAAAGAGTGATCATGTTTTGCTTGTGAGAGAAATTTAGTCAACGGGCCTGCCAAATTCAGATCCGTATGTATTTTGCAAAATTCTATGTCTACAATGCTCTGCATGGAGCTACTCTAGCTAATTGCTCCCACTTTCAATATGTATCCAGATTGAGACTTAGAATCATCTGGATCAGTGTCAAAAAACTTGCATCGACGTAACCCTTTACGACGAACCTTTTTGTCACGTCCATAATCGAGAAACATATCCTTATTTCACTAAGGATAATTCTGACCGCTGTCCAGTGATCTACTCCTAGATCACTATTGTATTCCCTTGGCAAATCAGTGCAGGGTATACAATAGATCTGGTACACAGCATGACATACTTTATAGAACCTATGGCCAAGGCATAGGGAATGACTTTCATTCTCTTTCTATCTTCTGCCGTGGTCGGGCTTTGAGTCTTACTCAATTTCACACCTTGTAATATAGGCAAGAACTCTTTCTTTGACTGCTCCATTTTGAACTACTTCAAAATCTTGTCAAGGTATGTACTCATTGAAAAAACTTATCAAGCGTCTTGATCTATCTCTATAGATCTTGGAGCTCAATATGTAAGCAACTTCACCGGAGTCTTTCTTTGAAAAATTCCTTTCAAACACTCCTTTATGCTTTACAGAATATTTCTACATTATTTCCGATCAACAATATGTCATTCACATATACTTATCAGAAATGTTGTAGTGCTCCCACTCACTTTCTTGTAAATACAGGCTTCACCGCAAGTCTGTATAAAACTATATGCTTTGATCAACTCATCAAAGCGTATATTCCAACTCCGAGATGCTTGCACCAGTCCATAAATGGATCGCTGGAGCTTGCACACTTTGTTAGCTCCCTTTGGATCGACAAAACCTTCCGGTTGCATCATATACAACTCTTCTTTAATAAATCTATTAAGGAATGCAGTTTTGTTTATCCATTTGCCAGGTTTCATAAAATGCGGTAATTACTAACATGATTCGGACAGACTTAAGCATAGATACGAGTGAGAGAATCTCATCGTAGTCAACACCTTGAACTTGTCGAAAACCTTTTGCGACAATTCTAGCTTTGTAGATAGTAACACTACTATCAGCGTCCGTCTTCCTCTTGAAGATCCATTTATTTTCTATGGCTTGCCGATCATCGGGCAAATCCATCAAAGTCCATACTTTGTTCTCATACATGGATCATATCTCAGATTTTATGGCCTCAAACCATTTCGCGGAATCTAGGCTCATCATCGCTTCCTCATAGTTCGCAAGTTCGTCATGGTCTAGTAACATGACTTCCAGAACAGGATTACCGTACCACCTTGGTGCGGATCTCACTCTGGTTTACCTACGAGATTCGGTAGTAACTTGATCTGAAGTTTCATGATCAATATCATTAGCTTCCTCAGTAATTGGTGTAGGTGTCACAAAAACAGATTTCTGTGATGAACTACTTTCCAATAAGGGAGCAGGTACAGTTACCTCATCAAGTTCTACTTTCCTCCCACTCACTTCTTTCGAGAGAAACTCCTTCTCTAGAAAGGATCCATTATAAGCAACGAATGTCTTGCCTTAGGATCTATGATAGAAGGTGTACCCAACAGTATCCTTTTGGGTATCCTATGAAGACATATTTCTCCGATTTGGTTTTGAGCTTATCAGGATGAAACTTTTTCACATAAGCATTGCAACCCCAAACTTTAAGAAACGACAACTTTGGTTTCTTTCCAAACCATACTTCATACGGTGTCGTCTCAACAGATTTAGATGGTGCCCTTTTAACGTGAATGCAGCTGTCTCTAATGCATAACCCCAAAACGATAGTGGTAGATCGGTAAGAGACATCATATATTGCACTATATCCAATAAAGTACAGTTATGACGTTCGTACACACCATTATGCTGTGGTGTTCCATATGTCATGAGTTTGTTAAACTATTCCACATTGTTTTAATTGAAGACCAAACTCGTAACTCAAATATTTGTCTCCGCGATCAGATCGTAGAAACTTTATTTTCTTGTCACGATGATTTTCCACTTCACTCTGAATTTCTTCGAACTTTTCAAATGTTTCAGACTTATGTTTCATCAAGTAGATATACTCATATCTCCTCAAATTATCTGTGAAGATCAGAAAATAATGATACCTGCTGCGAGCCTTAATATTCATCGGACCACATCCATCGGTATGTATGATTTCCAACAAATCTGTTGCTTGCTTCATTGTTCTGGAGAACGGCATTTTAGTCATCTTGCCCATAAGGCATGGTTCGCAAGCATCAAGTGATTCCAAAATCCCATCAGCATGGAGTTTCTTCATGCGCTTTACACCAATATGACCTAAACGACAGTGCTACAAATAGGTTGCACTATCATTATTAACTTTGCATCTTTTGGTTTCAATATTATGATTATGTGTATCACTACGATCGAGATCCAACGAACTATTTTCATTGGGTGTGTAACCATATAAGGTTTTATTCATGTAAACAGAACAACAATTTATTCTCTTACTTAAATGAATAACCGTATTACAATAAACATGATCAAATCATATTCATGCTTAACGCAAACACCAAATAACACTTATTCAGGTTCAACACTAATCCCGAAAGTATAGGGAGTGTGCGATGATGATGATATCAATCTTGGAACCACTTCCAACACACATCGTCACTTCACCCTTAACTAGTCTCTGTTTATTCTGCAACTCCCATTTCGAGTTACTAATCTTAGCAACTGAACTAGTATCAAATACTGAGGGGTTGCTATAAACACTAGTAAAGTACACATCAATAACATGTATATCAAATATACTTATGTTCACTTTGCCATCCTTCTTATCTGCCAATCACTTGGGGTAGTTCCGCTTCCAGTGACCAGTCCCTTTGCAGTAGAAACACTTAGTCTCAGGCTTAGGATCAGACTTGGGCTTCTTCACTTGAGCAGCAACTTGCTTGCTATTCTTCTTGAAGTTCTCCTTCTTCCCTCTGCCCTTTTCTTGAAACTAGTGGTCTTGTCAACACTTGATGTTTTTCTCGATTTCTACCTTCGTCAATTTCAGCATCACGAAGAGCTTGGGAATCGTTTCCGTTATCCCTTGCATATTATAGTTCATCACGAAGTTCTACTAACTTGGTGATGGTGACTAGAGAATTCTGTCAATCACTATCTTATCTGGAAGATTAACTCCCACTTGATTCAAGCGATTGTAGTACCCAGACAATCTGAGCACATGCTCACTAGTTGAGCGATTCTCCTCCATCTTTTAGCTATAGAACTTGTTGGAGACTTCATATCTCTCAACTCGGGTATTTGCTTGAAATATTAACTTCAACTCCTAGAACATCTCATATGGTCCATGACGTTCAAAACGTCTTTGAAGTCCCGATTCTAAGCCATTAAGCATGGTGCACTAAACTATCAAGTAGTCATCATATTGAGCTATCCAAACATTCATAACGTCTGCATCTGCTCCTACAATAGGTCAGCCACCTAGCGGTGCATGAAGGACATAATTCCTCTGTGCAGCAATGAGGATAAACCTCAGATCACGGATCCAATCCGCATCATTGCTACTAACATCTTTCAACACAATTTGCTCTAGGAACATATCAAAATAAACACAGGGAAGCAACAACGCGAGCTATTGATCTACAACATAATTTGCAAAATACTACCAGGACTAAGTTCATGATAAATTTAAGTTCAATTAATCATATTACTTAAGAACTCCCACTTAGATAGACATCCCTCTAATCCTCTAAGTGATCACGTGATCCAAATCAACTAAACCATGTCCGATCATCACGTGAGATGGAGTAGTTTCATTGGTGAACATCATTATGTTGATCATATCTACTATATGATTCACGCTCGACCTTTCGGTCTCCGTGTTCCGAGGCCATATCTGTATATGCTTGGCTCGTCAAGTATAACCTGAGTATTCCGCGTGTGCAACTGTTTTGCACCCGTTGTATTTGAACGTAGAACCTATCACACCTGATCATCACGTGGTGTCTCAGCACGAAGAACTTTCGCAACGGTGCATACTCAGGGAGAACACTTCTTGATAATTTAGTGAGAGATCATCTTATAAGGCTACCGTCAATCAAAGCAAGATAAGATGCATAAAAGATAAACATCACATGCAATCAATATAAGTGATATGATATGGCCATCATCATCTTGTGCTCGTGATCTCCATCTTCGAAGCACCGTTGTGATCACCATCGTCACCGGCGCGACACCTTGATCTCCATCATAGCGTCGTTGTCGTCTCGCCAATCTTATGCTTCCACAACTATCGCTACCACTTAGTGATAAAGTAAAGCATTACAGCGCGATTGCATTGTATACAATAAAGCGACAACCATATGGCTCCTGCCAGTTGCCGATAACTCGGTTACAAAACATGATCATCTCATACAATAAAATTTAGCATCATGTCTTGACCATATCACATCACAACATGCCCTGCAAAAACAAGTTAGACGTCCTCTACTTTGTTGTTGCAAGTTTTACGTGGCTGCTACAGGCTTAAGCAAGAACCAATCTTACCTACGCATCAAAACCACAATGATAGTTGTCAAGTTGGTGTTGTTTTAACCTTCGCAAGGACCGGGCATAGCAACACTTGGTTCAACTAAGGTTGGAGAAACTGTCACCCGCAAGCCACCTCTGTGCAAAGCACGTCGGGACAACCGGTCTCGCGTAAGCGTACGCGTAATGTTGGTCCGGGCCGCTTCGTCTAACAATACCACCGAACCAAAGTATGACATGCTGGTAAGCAGTCTGACTTATATCGCCCACAACTCACTTGTGTTCTACTCATGCATATAACATCAACATATAAAACCTAGGCTCGGATGCCACTGTTGGGTTTTGTAGTAATTTCAAAAAAATTCCTACGCACACTCAAGATCATGGTGATGCATAGCAACGAGAGGGGAGAGTGTTTTCTACGTACCCACGCAGACCGACTGCGGAAGCGTTGACGCAACATAGAGAAAGTAGTCGTACGTCTTCCCGATCCGACCGATCCAAGCAGCATTACTCCGGCACCTCCGAGTTCTTAGCACACGTACAACTCGATGACGATCCCCTGGCTCCGATTCAGCAAAGCTTTGGGGATGAGTTCCGTCAGCACGACAGCGTGGTGACGATGATGATGTTCTACTGACGCAGGGCTTCGCCTAAGCACTGCAACGGTATGACCGAGGTGGAATATGGTGGCAGGGGGCACCGCACACGGCTAAGGAACGGTCACGTGGATCAACTTTTGTGTCTAGAGGTGCCCCCTGTCCCCGTATATAAAGGATCCAAAGGGGGGGTGCGGCCGGCCCTATGGTGGCGCGCAGGAGTCCTACTCCTACCATGAGTAGGACTCCCCCCCAATCCTTGTCCAACTAGGAGAGGTGGAGGGAGAATAGGAAAGGGGGGGGGGCACCGCCCCTCCCTCCTTGTCCAATTCGGACTAGGGGGAGAGGGGGCACGCGGCCTGCCCTGGCAGCCCCTTCCTCTTCTCCACATTAGGCCCACGAGGCCCATTAACCCCCTGGGGGGTTCCGGTAACTCCACTGTGCTCTGGTTTTATCCGATACTTCTCTGGAACCCTTCCGGTGTCCGAATATAGTCATCCAATATATCAATCTTTATGTCTCGACCATTTCGAGACTCCTCGTCATGTCCATGATCACATCCGGGACTCCGAACTAACTTCGGTACATCAAAATGCATAAACTCATAATAACTATCATCGTAACGTTAAGCGTGCGGACCCTACGGTTCGAGAACAATGTAGACATGACTGAGACACATCTCCGGTCAATAACCAATAGCGGGACCTGGATGCCCATATTGTCTCCTACATATTCTACGAAGATCTTTATCGGTTAGACCGCATAACAACATACGTTGTTCCCTTTGTCATCGGTGTGTTACTTGCCCGAGATTCGATCGTCGGTATCCAATACCTAGTTCAATGCCGTTACTGGCAAGTCTCTTTACTCGTTCCGTAATACATCATCTCGCAACTATCTCATTAGTTGCAATGCTTACAAGGCTTATGTGATGTGCATTACCGAGAGGGCCCAGAGATACCTCTCCGACAATCGGAGTGACAAATCCTAATCTCGAAATATGCCAACCCAACATCTACCTTTGGAGACACCTGTAGAGCTCCTTTATAATCACCCATTTACGTTGTGATGTTTGGTAGCACATAAAGTGTTCCTCCGGCAAATGGGAGTTGCACAATCTCATAGTCATAGGAACATGTATAAGTCATGAAGAAAGCAATAGCAACATACTAAACGATCGGGTACTAAGCTAATGGAATGGGTCATGTCAATCAGATCATTCACCTAATGATGTGATCCCGTTAATCAAATAACAACTCTTTGTTTATGGTTAGGAAACATAACCATCTTTGATTAACGAGCTAGTCAAGTAGAGGCATACTAGTGATACTCTGTTTGTCTATGTATTCACACATGTATTATGTTTCCGGTTAATACAATTCTAGCATGAATAATAAACATTTATCATGATATAAGGAAATAAATAATAACTTTATTATTGCCTCTAGGGAATATTTCCTTCACATCTACCTTTGGAGACACCTGTAGAGCACCTTTATAATCACCCATTTACGTTGTGACGTTTGGTAGCACACAAAGTGTTCCTCCGGCAAACGGGAGTTGCATAATCTCATAGTCATAGGAACATGTATAAGTCATGAAGAAAGCAATAGCAACATACTAAACGATCGGGTGCTAAGCTAATGGATTGGGTCATGTCAATCAGATCATTCACCTAATGATGTGATCCCGTTAATCAAATGACAGCTCTTTGTCCATGGTTAGGAAACATAACCATCTTTGATTAACGAGCTAGTCAAGTAGAGGCATACTAGTGACACTCTGTTTGTCTATGTATTCACACATGTATTATGTTTCTGGTTAATACAATTCTAGCATGAATAATAAACATTTATCATGAAATAAGGAAATAAATAATAACTTTATTATTGCCTCTAGGGCATATTTCCTTCAGTCTCCCACTAGCACTAGAGTCAATAATCTAGTTCACATCGCCATGTGATTTAAGAGCAATAGTTCACATCACCATGTGATTAACACCCATAGTTCACATCGATATGTGATCAACACCCAAAGGGTTTACTAGAGTCAGTAATCTAGTTCACATCACTATGTGATTAACACCCAAAGAGTACTAAGGTGTGATCATGTTTTGCTTGTGAGATAATTTTAGTCAACGGGTCTGTCACATTCAGATCTGTAAGTATTTTGCAAATATCTATGTAAACAATGCTCTGCACAGAGCTACTCTAACTAATTGCTCCCACTTTCAATATGTATCTAGATTGAGACTTAGAGTCATCCAGATCAATGTCAAAACTTGCATCGACGTAACCCTTTACGGCGAACCTTTTTTGTCACCTCCATAATCGAGAAACATATCCTTATTCCACTAAGGATAATTTTGACCGCTGTCCAGTGATCTACTTCTAGATCACTAATGTACTTCCCTTGCCAAAATCAGTGTAGAGTATACAATAGATCTGGTACACAGCATGGCATACTTTATAGAACCTATGGCTGAGGCATAGGGAATGACTTTCATTCTCTTTCTATCTTCTGCCGTGGTCGGGTTTTGAGTCTTACTCAATTTCACACCTTGTAACACAGGAAAGAACTCTTTCTTTGATTGTGCCATTCTGAACTACTTCAAAATCTTGTCAAGGTATGTACTCATTGAAAAACTTTATCAAGCGTCTTGATCTATCTCTATAGATCTTGATACTCAATATGTAAGCAGCTTCACCGAGGTCTTTCTTTGAAAAACTCCTTTCAAACACTCCTTTATGCTTTGCAGAATAATTCTACATTGTCTCCGATCAACAATATGTCTTCCACATATACTTATCAGAAATGTTGTAGTGCTCCCACTCACTTTCTTGTAAATACATGCTTCACTACAAGTCTGTATAAAACTATATGCTTTGATCAACTTATCAAAATGTATATTCCAACTCCGAGATGCTTGCACCAGTCCATAGATGGATCACTGGAGCTTGCATATTTTGTTAGCACCTTTAGGATTGAAAAAACCATCTTGTTGCATCACATACAACTCTTCTTTAATAAATCCATTAAGGAATGCAGTTTTGTTTATCCATTTGCCAGATTTCATAAAATGCGGCAATTGCTAACATGATTCGGACAGACTTAAGCATAGATACGAGTGAGAAACTCTCATCGTAGTCAACACCTTGAACTTGTCGAAAACCTTTTGCGACAATTCTAGCTTTGTAGATAGTAACACTGCTATTAGCGTCTGTCTTCCTCTTGAAGATCCATTTATTTTCTATGGCTTGCCGATCGGGCAAGTCAACCAAAGTCCACACTTTGTTCTCATACATGGATCCCATCTCAGATTTCATGGCCTCAAACCATTTCGCGGAATCTGGGCTCACCATCGCTTCCTCATAATTCGCAAGTTCTTCATGGTCTAGTAACATGACTTCCAGAACAGGATTACCGTACCACCTTGGTGCGGATCTCACTCTGGTTTACCTACGAGATTCGGTAGTAACTTGATCTGAAGTTTCATGATCAATATCATTAGCTTCCTAGTAATTGGTGTAGGTGTCACAGAAATAGATTTCTGTGATGAACTACTTTCCAATAAGGGAGCAGGTACAGTTACCTCATCAAGTTCTACTTTCCTCCCACTCACTTCTTTCGAGAGAAACTCCTTCTCTAGAAAGGATCCATTATAAGCAACGAATGTCTTGCCTTAGGATCTGTGATAGAAGGTGTACCCAACAGTATCCTTTTGGGTATCCTATGAAGACATATTTCTCCGATTTGGTTTTGAGCTTATCAGGATGAAACTTTTTCACATAAGCATTGCAACCCCAAACTTTAAGAAACGACAACTTTGGTTTCTTGCCAAACCACAGTTCATACGGTGTCATCTCAACAGATTTAGATGGTGCCCTTTTAACGTGAATGCAGCTGTCTCTAATGCATAACCCCAAAAAGATAGTGGTAGATCGGTAAGAGACATCATAGATTGCACTATATCCAATAAAGTATAGTTATGACGTTCGGACACACCATTATGCTGTGGTGTTTCAGGTGGCGTGAGTAGTGAAACTATTTCACATTGTTTTAACTGAAGACCAAACTCGTAACTCAAATATTTTACCTCTGCGATCATATTGTAGAAACTTTTATTTTCTTGTCACAATGATTTTCCACTTCACTATGAAATTCTTTGAATTGTTCAAATGTTTCAGACTTATGTTTCATCAAGTAGATATCCCCATATCTGCTCAAATCATCTTGTGAAGGTCAGAAAATAATGATACCTGCTGTAAGCCTTAATATTCATCGGACCACATATATCAGTATGTATGATTTCCAACAAATCTGTTGCTTGCTTCATTGTTCCGGAGAACGGCATTTTAGTCATCTTGCCCATAAGGCATGGTTCGCAAGCATCAACTGATTCATAATCAAGTGATTCCAAAAGCCCATCAGCATGGAGTTTCTTCATGCGCTTTACACCAATATGACCTAAACGGCAGTGCTACAAATAAGTTGCACTATCATTATTAACTTTGCATCTTTTGGTTTCAATATTATGATAATGTGTATCACTACGATCGAGATCCAACGAACTATTTTCATTGGTGTGTATAACCCTAGAAGGTTTTATTCATGTAAACAGAACAACAATTGTTCTCTAACTTAAATGAATAACCGTATTGCCATAAACATGATCAAATCATATTCATGCTTAACGCAAACACCAAATAACACTTATTTAGGTTCAATACTAATCCCGAAAGTATAGGGAGTGTGCGATGATGATCATATCAATCTTGGAACCACTTCCAACACACATCGTCACTTCACCCTTAACTAGTCTCTGTTCATTCTGCAACTCCCGTTTCGAGTTACTACTCTTAGCAACTGAACTAGCATCAAATACTAAGGGGTTGCTATAAACACTAGTAAAGTACACATCAATAACATGTATATCAAATATACTTGTGTTCACATTGCCATCCTTCTTATCCACCAATCACTTGGGGTAGTTCCGCTTCCAGTGACCAGTCCCTTTGCAGTAGAAGCACTTAGTCTCAGGCTCAGGATCAGACTTGGGCTTCTTCACTTGAGCAACAACTTGCTTGCCGTTCTTCTTGAAGTTCCCCTTCTTTCCTTTGCCCTTTTCTTGAAACTAGTGGTCTTGTCAACCATCAACACTTGATGTTTTTCTTGATTTCTACCTTCGTTGATTTCAGCATCACGAAGAGCTTGGGAGTTGTTTCCGTTATCCCTTGCATGTTATAGTTCATCACGAAGTTCTACTAACTTGGTGATGGTGACTAGAGAATTCTGTCAATCACTATCTTATCTGGAAGATTAACTCCCACTTGATTCAAGCGATTGTAGTACTCAGACAATCTGGGCACATGCTCAATAGTTGAGCGATTCTCCTCCATCTTTTAGCTATAGATCTTGTTGGAGACTTCATATCTCTCAACTCGGGTATTTGCTTGAAATATTAACTTCAACTCCTGGAACATCTCATATGTTTGATGATGTTCAAAGCGTCTTTGAAGTCCCGATTCTAAGCCATTAAGTATGGTGCACTAAACTATCAAGTAGTCATCATGTTGAGCTATCCAAACGTTCATAACGTCTGCATCTGCTCCTGCAATAGGTCTGTCACCTAGCGGTGCATCAAGGACATAATTCTTCTGTGCAGCAATGAGGATAAACCTCAGATCATGGATCCAATTCGCATCATTGCTACTAACATCTTTCAACACAATTTTCTCTCGGAACATATCAAAATAAACATAGGGAAGCAACAAGGCGAGCTATTGATCTACAACATAATTTGCAAAATACTACCAGGACTAAGTTCATGATAAATTTAAGTTCAATTAATCATATTACTTAAGAACTCCCACTTAGATAGACATCCCTCTAATCCTCTAAGTGATCACGTGATCAAAATCAACTAAACCATAACCGATCATCACGTGAAATGGATTAGTTTTCAATGGTGAACATCATTATGTTGATCATATCTATTATATGATTCACGCTCGACCTTTTGGTCTCCGTGTTCCGAGGCCATATCTGCATATGCTAGGCTTGTCAAGTTTAACCTGAGTATTCTGCGTGTGCAAAAACTGGCTTGCACCCGTTGTAGATGGACGTAGAGCTTATCACACCCGATCATCACGTGGTGTCTGGGCACGACGAACTTTGGCAATGGTGCATACTCAGGGAGAACACTTCTTGATAATTTAGTGAGAGATCATCTTATAATGCTACCGTCAATCAAAGCAAGATAAGATGCATAAAAGATAAACATCACATGCAATGAATATAAGAGATATGATATGGCCATCATCATCTTGTGCTCGTGATCTCCATCTCCGAAGCACTGTCATGATCACCATCGTCACCAGCGCGACACCTTGATCTCCATCATAGCATCGTTGTCGCCTCGCCAATCTTATGCTACCACTACTATCACTACCGCTTAGTGATAAAGCAAAGCATTAGATCGCGATTGCATTGCATACAATAAAGCGACAACCATATGGCTCCTGCCAGTTGCCGATAACTCGGTTACAAAACATGATCATCTCATACAAAAAAATTTAGCATCATGCCTTGACCATATCACATCACAACATGCCCTGCAAAAACAAGTTAGACGTCCTCTACTTTGTTGTTGCAAGTTTTACATGGCTGCTACGGGCTTAAGCAAGAACCAATCTTACCTACGCATCAAAACCACAACGATAGTTTGTCAAGTTGGTGCTGTTTTAACCTTCGCAAGGACCGGGCGTAGCCACACTCGGTTCAACTAAAGTTGGAGAAACTGTCACCCGCAAGCGACCTCTGTGCAAACCACGTCAGGAGAACCGGTCTCGCGTAAGCGTACGCGTAATGTTGGTCCGGGCCGCTTCGTCCAACAATACTGCCGAACCAAAGTATGACATGCTGGTAAGCAGTATGACTTATATCGCCCACAACTCACTTGTGTTCTACTCGTGCATATAACATCAACATAAAAACCTAGGCTCGGATGCCACTGTTGGGGAACGTAGTAATTTCAAAAAAAATCCTACGCACACGCAAGATCATGGTGATGCATAGGAACGAGAGGGGAGAGTGTTGTCTACGTACCCACGCAAACCGACTGCGGAAGCGTTGACACAACGTAGAGGAAGTAGTCGTATGTCTTCCCGATCCGACCGATCCAAGCACCGTTACTCTGGCACCTCCGAGTTCTTAGCACACGTACAGCTCGATGACGGTCCCCGGGCTCCGATCCAGAAAAGCTTCGGGGACGAGTTCCGTTAGCACAACGGCGTGGGGACGATGATGATGTTCTTCCGACGCAGGGCTTCGCCTAAGCACTACAACGGTATGACTGAGGTGGAATATGGTGGCAGGGGGCACCGCACACGGCTAAGGAACGATCACATGGATCAACTTGTGTGTCCTAGGGTGCCCCCTTGCCCCCGTATATAAAGGAGCAAGGGGAGGAGGCCGGCCGGCCAGGTGTGGCGCGCCAAGGAGGAGTCCTCCTCCTAGTAGGAGTAGGACTCCTACTAGGAGGGGGAAAGAGGTGGAGAGGGAGAAGGAAAGGGGGGGCGCCGCCCCCCTCCCCTAGTCCAATTCGGACTAGGGAGGAGGAGGCGCGCGGCCCACCTCTGGCAGCCCCTCTCTCTCTCCACTAAGGCCCATATGGCCCATTACTTCTCCCGGGGGGGGGGGGTTCCGGTAACCCTCCGGCTCACCGGTTTTCTCCAAAATCACCCGGAACACTTCCGGTGTCCGAATATAGCCGTCCAATATATCAATCTTTATGTCTCGACCATTTTGAGACTCCTCGTCATGTCCGTGATCACATCCGGGACTCCGAACTAACTTCGGTACATCAAAATGCATAAACTCATAATAACTGTCATCGTAACGTTAAGCGTGCGGACCCTACGGTTCGAGAACAATGTAGACATGACTGAGACACATCTCCGGTCAATAACCAATAGCGGGACCTGGATGCCCATATTGTCTCCTACATATTCTACGAAGATCTTTATCGGTCAGACCACATAACAACATACATTGTTCCCTTTGTCATCGGTATGTTACTTGCCCGAGATTCGATCGTCGGTATCCAATACCTAGTTTAATCTCGTTACCGGCAAGTCTCTTTACTCGTTCTGTAATGTATCATCCCACAACTAACTCATTAGTTGCAATGCTTGCAAGGCTTATGTGATGTGCATTATCGAGAGGGCCCAGAGATACCTCTCCGACAATCGGAGTGACAAATCCTAATCTCGAAATACGCCAACCCAACATCTACCTTTGGAGACACCTGTAGAGCACCTTTATAATCACCCATTTACGTTGTGACGTTTGGTAGCACACAAAGTGTTCCTCCGGCAAATGGGAGTTGCATAATCTCATAGTCATAGGAACATGTATAAGTCATCAAGAAAGCAATAGCAACATACTAAACGATCGGGTGCTAAGCTAATGGATTGGGTCATGTCAATCAGATCATTCACCTAATGATGTGATCCCGTTAATCAAATGACAACTCTTTGTCCATGGTTAGGAAACACAACCATCTTTGATTAATGAGCTAGTCAAGTAGAGGCATACTAGTGACACTCTGTTTGTCTATGTATTCACACATGTATTATGTTTCCGGTTAATACAATTCTAGCATGAATAATAAACATTTATCATGAAATAAGGAAATAAATAATAACTTTATTATTGCCTCTAGGGCATATTTCCTTCATGTACACCATTATGGCGTCCCCCACAACATCATCACTGATAACGGCACGAACTTCACGGCCGACGAGGTAAAACTGTGGTGCAAAAATATGGGTATCAAGCTCGATTATGCTTCCGTCTATCACCCACAAACTAACGGCCAGGTCGAACGTGCAAATGGTCTTATCATGAGCAGCATCAAACCCAGATTAGTGCGGTACCTCAAGGAATCTAACACGCACTGGGTAGAGGTGTTGGAAATATGCCCTAGGGGCAATAATAAAAGCATTATTATTATATTTCCTTGTTCATGATAATTGTATTTATTCATGCTATAATTGTGTTATCCAGAAATCGTAATACATGTGTGAATAACAGACACCAACATGTCCCTAGTAAGCCTCTAGTTAACTAGCTCGTTGATCAACAGATAGTCATGGTTTCCTGACTATGGACATTGGATGTCATTGATAACGAGATCACATCATTAGGAGAATGATGTGATGGACAAGACCCAATCCTGAACATAGCACAAGATCGTATAGTTCGTTTGCTAGAGTTTTCCAATGTCAAGTATCTTTTCCTTAGACCATGAGATCGTGTAACTCCCGGATACCGTAGGAGTGCTTTGGGTGTACCAAACGTCACAATGTAACTGGGTGACCATAAAGGTATACTACGGGTATCTCCGAAAGTGTCTGTTGGGTTGACACGAATCAAGACTGGGATTTGTCACTCCGTATGACGGAGAGGTATCACTGGGCCCACTCGGTAATGCATCATCATTATGAGCTCAAAGTGACCAAGTGTCTGGTCACGGGATCATGCATTACGGTACGAGTAAAGTGACTTGCGGGTAACGAGATTGAACGAGGTATTGGGATACCGACGATCGAATCTCGGGCAAGTAACATACCGACTGACAAAGGGAATTGTATACGGGGTTACTTGAATCCTCGACATCGTGGTTCATCCGATGAGATCATCGAGGAGCATGTGGGAGCCAACATGGGTATCCAGATCCCGCTGTTGGTTATTGACCGGAGAGCAATCTCGGTCATGTCTACATGTCTCCCGAACCCATAGGGTCTACACACTTAAGGTTCGGTGACGCTAGGGTTGTAGAGATATGAATATGCAGGAACCCGAAAGTTGTTCAGAGTCCCGGATGAAATCCTGGACGTCACGAGGAGTTCCGAAATGGTCCGGAGGTGAAGAATTATATATAGGAAGTGCAATTTCGGCCATCGGGAGAGTTTTGGGGTCACCGGTATTGTACCGGGACCACCGGAAGGGTCCCGGGGGTCCACTGGGTGGGTCCACCCATCCCGGAGGGCCCCATGGGCCAAAGTGGGGAGGGGAACCAGCCCATAGTGAGCTGGTGCACGCCCCTAGGCCCACCCCATGCGTCTAGGGTTGGAACCCTAGGGGTGGGGGGGCGCCCCACCTTGCCTTGGGGGCCACTCCAGCCCTGGCCGCCGCCCCCCCTAGGAGATCCCATCTCCTAGGGCCGGCGCCCCCCCTAGGGGAGCCTATATAAAGGGGGGGAGGAGGGAGGGGGCAGCCACCCTTTGAGCCTTTGGCGCCTCCCTCTCCCCTGCTACACCTCTCTCTCTCTCTCTCGTAGTATACGGCGAAGCCCTGCTACTGTGACGCCTTGCATCCACCACCATGCTGTCGTGCTGCTGGATCTTCATCAACCTCTCCTTCCCCCTTGCTGGATCAAGAAGGAGGAGACGTTACGCTGACCGTACATGTGTTGAACGCGAAGGTGCCGTCCGTTCGGCGCTAGGATCTCCGGTGATTTGGATCACGTCGAGTACAACTTCCTCATCCCCGTTCTTTGAACGCTTCCGCGCGTGATCTACAAAGGTATGTAGATGCAATCCAATCACTCGTTGCTACATGAACTCATAGATGGATCTTGGTGACACCGTAGGAAATTTTTTGTTTTCTGCAACGTTCCCCGTCAAGAGGAGCTCGACTCCGTACTCTGGGGGTTGCGGACCACGCCGAATCGCACCATCGGATACACACCATTCTTTATGGTGTACGGCGCAGAGGCAGTTTTGCCTTGCGACATAATTCATGACTCACCTCGAGTGCGCATGTACGAAGAAAGAGAAGCCGAGCTCGATCGGCAGGACAGCTTGGACGCATTGGAGGAGGAGCGTGACGTGGCAAAAGTCCGTTCTGCATTCTACCAACAGCAGGCTCGAAGATACCAAAGCAGAGAAGTACGGGCCAAAAATTACAATGTTGGCGAATTAGTTCGACGACTACCGGACAAGAAAAAGGACAAACTCAAGCCCAAGTGGGAAGGTCCCTTCATAATTGACCAAGTCCTGAATGGTGGAACGTACCGCCTGCGGGATGCATCGGATAACCGACTCGAGCCAAACCCATGGAACGCAGCCCGTCTCCGAAGATTCTATGCCTAGCGCCGGACTCTGTGTTCGTCTCCTTCCTCTGTCCATTTTTTATATTTTCTGTCTTACATTTATCTTCTTCTCACTCTCTCTCTATCTCTATCTCTCTCTCTCTCTCTCTCTCTCTCTCTCTCTCTCTCTCTCTTTTATAGCCTCTAAAGGCTCATAAAGTGACGCGCTATCCGCGCTCATTAAACCTGGGGGCTTCTTTAAACAGAAGCTTATTCATGCAGGCTTCATGCCCAACACATGTGTCACACTGTCGCATATACCTTTTATTCACCATTATATGCATCGATATGACTTAAGTTTTGGCCAAGCTGGGTTGCCTGGCTCCTGTGCTTACCCCTACGTTCCTGATTGTTCGGCTAGGTGGTAAAGGGAGCACCTCTGCGATTGTTATTGCCGGGTCAGCCGGACGTGTACCTCAGACTGGGTGAAGCCGAAAGCTAGCGTTCTTAAGGGAATATTTGGTCGATGAACTAAAGATGATCTTTTTTTATTTTTATCTATACGCCCCCAGATGTTTTTCCTGCGTTTCTTTTTGCAGCATGGACATGCACCTTAGGGCATGCTTCCCAGGGAAAGGAACCCCTAACGGAACTATTCTCCCTGGAAGATGTTTCTTACTAACCATATAATATAACATACCTAGTCGGGCACTTGTCTGTTCATGCCCTAATGACCCCTACGCCTGGTCTCCATGCATTCCCCGGTTCCTATATAACCGCATGGGAATTCGGACACACTCCAGACCGTCAGGTCGCGAGGCTGAAGCGAAAAGGCCAGCCATGATAAATGATCTACAATCCGGCTAGAAGGCATTATAAATGTCAATTAAATTACATAGCCATTTTGACTGGTTGTATTCCTCTTCAATACCATCTTACAGGCTGTCTAATTTACAGTCCTACTGGGAATACTTTGCGGCCAACTCTACTTGGCCGTATACTAAGCTTACAGGGATCTCCTTCCCATCGGGCCCTACAGGACCGACCTCGGTCATGTGGTTGGGGTCAGCCTTTGTGTACCGCGTCTTTACCATGGCCCAGGCCTCCCTAGCGCCTTGACGGCAGGCTGATATCTTCCACAATCGGAAGCGCCGCTGTGCTCCCTTTAGCTTCTCCGCAAGCTTTCCAAGACCTTCGGGCATGGAGATGGATGGCCACAGGGCCTGGGTGACACCTCACATCGCCTGTCGAACTCGATCGAGCAGTTGCGAGAGCTCAGGAAGAAGGTCACCCGTAGAACCGGGCATCTCCTCTGCAGGACGAGCTATTAGCATACCTACAGACATTGCTTTGTAAGTCGACTTCCCCGCCGAACTTTCTTTCAAAAGGTTCGCTCAAGCACTTACTAAATATGCCACGCCGAAGCCGCTGATTCTCCTTCATGGAGTCCGACAGCTGGGCACGAACATCTTTCAGCTCGACGTCCAGCTTGGTGTTGGCATCTTGGAGATTGTTCTTCTCCCCCATCACCTTTAGCAACACCCTCTCACCAGCCTTTAGCTGGCGTAGGAGGTGTTGCCTTTCCGGATTCAATCCGGCGCCATCTGCAATTTATTTGTCAGATTCGCACCAAAGCCGTGCTTCGCAAAATGCTTATCTTTCAAAGTGTATATTACCAGAGGGGGTCTCCTTAGGCTCCCCTGCCGCGGCTAGTGCGGCCTCAAGTTGGGCTTTTCACTCTTCTAGCTCCTTGGACAGTAGGGAATTCTTTTCCGTAAGAACCTGCATCACAAATGATCCTTAAATCAGTTATTCTAACTGTTTCAAGTCTCGGGGGCTACTGGTATATATATATAATTACCAAAATTTTCTTACCCGTATGTCTTTTACATATTGCTCCGTGGCTCTGGCTAGACCATCTTGAGCGGCACGGAGGTATGCATCTCCCGACTTGAAGGCATCTAACGCCTCTTGGGAGAAACAAGCGTCGCGAAGAATTGTCAGGCGACGCCTGTGGTTCATGGCACTCTCCACCTTAGAGTTGGTGGTAGACAACCCGTCCACATCCTCCATCGGAGGAGCGTCCGGTGCGCGCCTTGTGTTCGGCCCCGCTTCCGGGCCATGCTTTGGAGCCTGGCTGGTGGAGGCGCGATTGGCGGTCTCTCCGAATATAGTTCGGCGAGGTCTCTTTGTCCTAAAGAGAGCACAAGTGTTAATATGCCTTGAAGGTATAACACCTGGAATAAGGGGGTGCGCCATACCTTTGCGCTGACGCCCCGGTCCGGACTGCACCTCTTTTCTACCCACGGGGCCCTGCGGCCCCTCGTTGGCTTGTCGCCGCAGGTTCGGCCTCCCGTTTCTGGGAGGCAGGAATTAGCCCTGGATAATCAGCCGTAATGGCCACCAGGGCGTTGTCCTTGCTCGATTGATGGAACACTCCATCAATCAGATCCACCGAAAGGTCCGGATCCTCTTGAGAGTCCGGGTCAATGGACTGTTCTGGGTCCTCGGGTTGTGGAGGAGGGCTGTTTATGTCTTTGACGGCCTGGCGCAGTTCCTGCGTTGAAATCACTAAGATTGAATATTTAACAATGGGGATATAAAACGGATGGGCAAGATGTGACCACTCATCCAGCTTGGAGGATTGTACATGGAAAATCCACCCTATGGGTCGACGCAGAGAAAATCCTCTTCTTCTCCCTTGGACAAAGCGGACAAGGTCTTTATTAGAGCCGCAGCCGAATCCGGCCCCTTACGGCCGTAGCGGGTGGTGTCGTCCTCCCCGTTGAAATCCCACATGGGGTGGCTTCTATACTGTAGCGGCTGCACCCCTCGCATGATGCATGCGGCCATGACCCCGATCATGGTTAGTCCGGAATGAGCTAACAATCTTATTCGGCCCATCTGGTAAATGATGTCCCTGTCACTTTCCCTCTGAGGGCTCTGTGGGCGCCAGCTTAGGCGCTTCTTTAAGGGAGCACCATTGAATTCAGGTAGGCCGATCCAAACAGGATCCGGTAGCGGGACGTCTTCTATATAGAACCATTCCGAGGGCCAGTCTTCGGACGCCTTCTTTGGGGTTCCGGACAGATATCCGGTCCCGGCGATGCACCACACTTTGGCTCCGCCCACTTGATACATTGACCCCTTCTTGGAACAGGGCACGAGGCAAAACAGCTCCTTCCATAGTCCGAAATGAGCTTCAACACCCAAGAACAGCTCGCAGAGGGCCACAAAGCCCGCGATGTGTAATATTGAGGCAGGCGTGAGATGATGTAGCTGGAGGCCGTAGAACTCCAGCAGCCCCCGGAGAAACGGGTGGATTGGAAATCCGAGCCCCCTTATTAGGTAAGGGACAAGGCACACCCGCTCTCCTTTGGAGGGATTAGGGGCATTCTCTGCTTGCTCTCCACCGTTGTAGACGGCAAGACCGGATCGAACCGGGACCATATAGGCCGGGGGGGGGGGGAGAAATCCCTTGGTCTGGAGCGTCACTAGCTCGCTATGCGGGGTGGAACGTCTTTCCCAATATCCAGGCTTAGGGCTGGAAGGGCGAGGGGAGGAGTTGCGACGGCTGGCCATGGTGGAATGGACCTTTGTCGGATGCGCTCTGATGAACACTCGCGGAAGGGAGGAGGTGTGGATTGGATCTAAATCATTGTCCCCTTAAATAGGGCGGCTCATGTATGCGGCTAGGGGTGTGAATGTAAAAACACTCAGACTTTTCATATTCGTTTGACACGTGGGAAACAACCATTACTGGAGCGCAACATCTACAAGAAACCAGACTTTATTCAAACAGGTGCACGGAATTTGGAGGAGAACCCGCCTTGCAATGCCGAAGACAATCTGCGCGCCAGACTCATCGTTATTGAAGCCTGGTTCGGGGGCTACTGAGGGAGTCCTGGATTAGGGGGTGTTTGGATAGCCAAACTATACCTTCAGCCGGACTCCTGGACTACGAAGATACAAGATTGAAGATTCCGTCCCATGTCCGGAGGGGACTTTCCTTGGCGTGGAAGGCAAGCTTGGCGATACGGATATGAAGATCTCCAACGATTGTAACCGACTCTATGTAACCCTAACCCTATCCGGTGTCTATATAAACCAGAGGGTTTTAGTCCGTAGGACGACATACACATCAACAATCATACCATAGGCTAGCTTCTAGGGTTTAGCCTCCTCGATCTCGTGGTAGATCTACTTTTGTACTACCCATATCATCAATATTAATCAAGCAGGACGTAGGGTTTTACCTCCATCGAGAGGGCCCGAACCTGGATAAAACTTCGTGTCCCTTGTCTCCTGTTACCATCCGGCCTAGACACACAGTTCGGGACCCCCTACCCGAGATCCACCAGTTTTGACACCGACACCCGCCCTCGTCCTCACCTGCGTCAACAACCCCGCCCGTCTCGACGCGGTTGACTCCCCCATCGTCCGGCTCGTCTCCGACGAGTACGGCCTCGGCGGGGACAAAGCGTCGTTCGTCTGCCTCAGCGGCTTCTGGAACACCCGCGGTGTGTATGAGCTTGAGGAGTGCGAGGGGCAGGAGCTCGTGCTAGAGCTCGATGAGACACACTTTGATTTTGGCACAAACTTCTAGATGGAGTGCGAGACCGCGGAGCACGACCAGGCCAAGGAGGTCCTGGAGCGGCTGCTCACCGTGGCTGGGGTGCCGTATGAGTACTCCCGGAGCAATAAGTTCACGTGCTTCATGGCCGAGAAGCTGCTTCCGTGACTAGGTTTGTGGTTGGTCTTTATCGTGTCCCAAATGATGATTAAACCGTGGTTGCTATAAAACTTGTGTTTCATTAGCACTTTCTTGCGACAATAGGCTTTGTGGCGAGTGATTTCAAATCTCACAAATGTAATGTTTAGTTCTGTTACATTCTGGTATTTGATAACTTTCATCCAAGAATACTATCTTGGGTGGTAGCATAGCAACACAAGGGTTTGCATTTCAATCCTCGTAAAAAAACTTGTCCTAGAGCATGATTCGACAACCGTTGGGAAGAAGCTGGGGCTGGTATGTCTGGTTCATTTATATACAGGACATACAGTCTACTCCCTTTGTTTCTAAATATAGACCTTTTTTAAAGATTTCAATACGGACTACATTCGGATGTATATAGACGTATTTTAGAGTGTAGTTTCACTCATTTTGCTTTGTATGTAGTCCACATTAGAATATCTAAAAGGGCTTATATTTAGGAACGGAGGGAGTAGCTAGGAACAAACTGAATTTCGTATGTCCGCCACACGGTTATGGGCAATGAGCCTGTTATTGCAGTCTCACCACACCACATCTTGTTCTGCTCTCCGGTGCAGATGGGCATCCTTAGATTCACCACCTCCCTGATGAGCTGCTTCTTGTCTTAACCCACTTTCCTGATGAGCTGCTTCTTGGTCTCAGGCATACAGGGCCATCATTGGTATCTAAGTTGCCACCTGACAGATCTGTTCTTATTTCTTATTAGGTACCTAAAAGGCTGAACCTGATCTTTGATGAACTAGAAGGCCAAGATACCAAGGTATCCCTGAGTTCATAGCTTGATTCCTTACCATATAATTGCTGAAACATGCAGTGACACATGATTAACCTTTGTACTTTATACTTTGCTAAAACATTTAGGACTCGAGTGGGCGACTCCAAGAATGGGTACTCCTGAAACTTTAGCCAGTGGCCATGTTGATGGTATTTTTTGGGAACAGGGGAGGGCGTGTGTTATTGTTCAAGCCAGGTGCCTAATTTTTTTTAATCTTTAGCCAGTGACCACATTGCTGCTCTAAGCGATGAACAGGGGAGGGCGTGTGGTATTGCAGTTAACTATGTGTCATCTGGTCTTCATAGTGATTGGTAGATTGAAACCGTAAGCCACCTCTGAATTCATATCGAAGGTAGTTCACCAAGATCTGCAGTTTTTATTTGCATTTTATAAGTTTTAGTGTTTCATGTTACTGCTTTAAATACGTAAATATGGTTTCATCTTCCCTTTTTGGCGCCAGTCATGCGAGCTGGTCTTTTTCTGCTTTGATCTCCAGGATGTGGGAAAACACTAATGACAATTTATATTGAGATTGCCATATTCTTTCTACATAATTTGTGTTCTGTATAAATTGTACAATGTTTCCTTTTCTGGAACTTTAGGGGCCTGATCAATTGAACAAGTATATTGGGGAGAGTGAATCAGATGTAAGGAAAATATGAACCCGTGCAAGCACTAACTCACCATACATCCTATTTTTTTGAGGTAAATTTTTATGTTTAGCTGATTGCGTGTGTGGATTTATTCTTTCGGGAACACTTGGTAGTTATTTTGTACAATTATGAATGCATTGTACATCTGTCATGTGATTTATGAATGTGCAACGCGTGGAATTAAATTGTTTGACCATGCCTTCCTTGTTTAGGTAAAACTAAGTAGTTGTGGCAGCTTTGGATGAGAGAACCCAATTCCTGGTAAATTGGACACCATCAATGAGTTCGTCGAGTTTGATTGAACTCTCACACTTTGAACATGCTCTATTGAAAGCAAGGCCATCCCTGTCATAACAGGTACAGTAAAATGCCAACACATATATGATTGATGTTATGGCAGTATACTTGACTTTGGGGATGACGAAATCGACGGAAGCAACAGGAGCCCACGACTCATGAGTTCAGCGGCGTCTGCACGCCCTACATGTAGTTGTGCACCTCCTCCTCCTGTTTTCTTGCATGTGATCAATGGTTTCAGATCTCTATTTATCACAGATTAGAATATATATTCTGTAACAATGCTTTCCTACATTTGGTGGATTATTGCATTTGTATTTTTTATTGTTATCATCTAGAAGATTATATTCTGTATGAATGCTTTTAACAATGCTTCGTCAGGCTGTTCCCGCCGATGCTGCTGTTCATGCCGTCCCCCCAGTGCCTAGCATCACCGGCAACAAGTTCAGCGTTGTCCGACAAGGTGTCCTGCAGGGACAACCTCCGTCAACCTGTCATCGAACTTCAGTATGCGTGCTTTGTTCTCTGAAACTGAATTCAGACTTTGAGTACTACTTTTATTTGAAAGAAAATATGTGCGTGATTCCACAACTTATGCCAAAATGCATAGCATAGCTTGGTATACACGAATTGCAATCTGAACGTTTTTCTCGGTGTCGTCGTCCTGCTTTCTGGTTCTTTGTTATTTGTCATCTTATATCTCTGCTTTCTGCTTTCTGGTGCCTAAACCGAACCGTCGAATCTGTAAATCTATACCAGTACTAGTTTGAACCAGGGGATAGTTGGTTGTTTATGTGTGGTGTTAATGAGTTCATTCTGCTCTCTAACTCATTGAATTTTTGGATGTCAATCAACAAGCTTCCCCTGACTGACTGATTGATTGATTGATTTTTGGCCGGTGCTAGCTTGTGTGTCTTGTGTCGGGCAAGGGAGAGTGAAAGTGCAACTATCCCTAGGTGGTTTTGGTAATTCATAACAACATATAGCTCATTGAGCTAATGCTATTCCAAGATGATTATTTCAGGAAAGCTCAATGATTGGCATGGCATGGATGTGAAAGTGGAACCCTCAAAATGCTAAGGACAAAGGATTGGCTCAAGCTCAAAAGCTCAAGACTCTTCATTTTATATTTTAGTGATCCAAGATCACATTGAGTCTTTAGGAAAAGCCAATACTATTAAGGAGGGATGAGGTGTTGCTTAATGAGCCTCTTGCTTCATGTGCTTAGTGATATGCTCCAAAACCCTCAACTACTTTTCCATATCCACATATGAGCTAAACCCTAAGCCAAACTCGGTCCTACCGATTCTTCCTATCCGGCGCCACCGAGTTTCACTTGTCATTAGCCACTGCCAAACCCTAGCAATTCGGTTCTACCGATAAGGATCTCGGTCTCACCGAGATGGGGTTGCAAACTCTCTGTTTCCCTTTCGTAACTTTTCGGTCTCACCGAAAGAGCGAATCGGTCCCACCGAGATTGCAATGTAAACTCAGTGTTTCCCCTTTGTAACTTTTCGGTCTTACCGAGTTCCACTCGGTCTCACCGAAAGAGCAAATCGGTCCCACCGAGTTTGCCTGACCAACTCTCTGGTTAGCTAATTACCAAATTCGGTCTCACCGAGTTTGTGTAATCGGTCTCACCGAGATTACGTTATGCCCAAACCCTAACCATATCGGTCCTACCGAGTTGCATGTCAGTCCCACCGAAAATCACTAACGGTCACTAGGTTTACATTTTCGGTCCGACCGAGCTTATTGATTCGGTCCCACCGAGATTGGAAAACTGTGTAACGGTTGGATTTTGTGTGGAGGCTATATATACCCCTCCACCTCCTTCTCATTCGATGAGAGAGCCATCAGAACACACACACCATTCCAACTCATATGTTCTGAGAGAGAACCACCTACTCATGTGTTGAGACCAAGACATTCCATTCCTACCATATGAATCTTGATCTCTAGCCTTCCCAAGTTGCTTTCCACTCAAATCTTCTTTCCACCAAATCCAAATCCTATGAGAGAGAGTTGAGTGTTGGGGAGACTATCATTTGAAGCACAAGAGCAAGGAGTTCATTACCTACACACCATTTGTTACTTCTTGGAGAGTGGTGTCTCCTAGATTGGCTAGGTGTCACTTGGGAGCCTCCGACAAGATTGTGGAGTTGAACCAAGGAGTTTGTAAGGGCAAGGAGATCGCCTACTTCGTGAAGATCTACCGCTAGTGAGGCAAGTCCTGTGTGGGCGATGGCCATGGTGGGATAGACAAGGTTGCTTCTTCGTGGACCCTTTGTGGGTGGTTGCTTCTTCGTGGACCCTTCGTGGGTGGAGCCCTGTGTGGACTCGCGCAACCGTTACCCTTGGGTGGAGCCCTGTGTGGACTCGCGCAACCGTTACCCTTCGTGGGTTGAAGTCTCCATCAACGTGGATGTAGGATAGCACCACCTATCCGAACCACGGGAAAAACATCCGTGTCTCCAATTGCGTTTGAATTCTCCAAACCCTTCCCTTTACATTCTTGCAAGTTGCATGCTTTACTTTCCGCTGCCTATATACTCTTTGCATGCTTGCTTGAATTATGTGATGATTGCTTGACTTGTCCTAAAATAGCTAAAATCTGCCAAGAACTAAAATTGGGAAAAGGTTAAGTTTTTATTTGGTCAAGTAGTCTAATCACCCCCCCTCTAGACATACTTTCGATCCTACAAGTGGTATCAGAGCTTTGGTCTCCATTTGCTTGATCTCCATAGCTTTTGGTGGTCATAGCCTTGGTTTCACAACCTAGGAGAGTATGGCGTCTAGCGAGGGAAATTATCACCGTAGAGGTCCTTACTTTGATGGTACTAATTTTGCTAGTTGGAAGCATAAAATGAAAATGCATATTCTTGGACATAACCCCGCCGTTTGGGCTATTGTGTGTGTTGGTTTGCAAGGTGACTTCTTTGATGGGAGAGAACCAAACCGTGAAGCTACCGCGGATGAGTTGAAGATGTTGCAATACAATGCTCAAGCTTGTGATATTCTCTTCAACGGATTGTGCCCCGAAGAATTCAACAAAATCAGCCGCCTTGAGAATGCAAAGGAAATTTGGGACACTTTGATTGATATGCACGAAGGTACCGACTCCGTCAAGGAATCCAAGTTGGATGTGCTTCAAAGCCAACTTGACAAGTTCAAGATGAAGGATGGTGAAGGTGTCGCTGAAATGTACTCTAGGCTTGCTCTCATCACAAATGAGATTGCCGGCTTAGGAAGTGAAGAGATGACCGATAGATTCATCATCAAGAAGATTCTAAGAGCCTTGGATGGAAAATATGATACCGTGTGCACATTGATCCAAATGATGCCCAATTACAAAGATCTCAAGCCAACGGAGGTGATTGGAAGAATTGTTGCTCATGAGATGTCACTTAAGGATAAAGAGGAACTTCACAACAAATCAAGTGGTGCCTATAAAGCCTCATGTGAAGCCCCTACATCATCAAGTGAGAAACAAGACTTCAATGAAGAATTGAGCTTAATGGTGAAGAACTTCAACAAGTTCTACAAGAGTAGAAGCAAAGATAGAAGCTCCAAGTCAAGGTCCTACAATGACAAAAGATCTTCTAGTCGAGAGCGAAACTGCTACAATTGTGGAAGACCCGGACACTATTCCAATGAGTGTACGGCTCCCTACAAGAGAAGAGAAGATTCTCCAAAAAGAAGAAGCAAAGGATCACCACCAAGAGAGAGAAGGAGTAGAGATGATCGTTATGAACGAAGATACTCACGGAGAAGCAAGGATTCGGAAAGGAAGGAAAAATCATCAAGGAGCTACACAAGACGAAGACATCAAGCTCATGTTGGTGAATGGGTATCCGGCTCCGACTCCGACAGCCACTCCGAGAGAAGTTATCACTCCGACTCCGAAGATACTCAAGATGAAGGTGTTGCCGGTCTAGCACTTGTGTCAACCAACTCCTACGACATATTTGACTCACCAAATGAAGGAATTGGAAGATGCTTCATGGCCAAAGGTCCTAAGGTAACACACCCCGAGTATGTTGATTTCAATAGTGATGAAGATGACTTGTTAGGTGATGATTTGCTTGTTGACAACTCTAGTGATGAATACTATGATGAAATGTCAATTAAACATGCTAATCAAGATAAAACGAATGACAATGATAAGGAGAAGATTGAGGCCCTAACTAAAGAACTAAACACTCTTAAGTTAGCTCATGAAACCATCTTCGAAGATCATCGAGAACTTTTAAGAGCTCATGAGAAATTACGCTTTGAAAAGCTCAATCTTGAGCAAGAGCATGAGTTCTTAAAAGCAATCAATGATGATCTCCGCAAGAAAAGTTCTTCTTACATTGCCAAGCGTTTACTCTTATCCACTTACATGCCTCAAGTCAAGTCTAGTAACAAGAAAGATTCTTCCTCTAGTAGTAACAATGATCATGCTAAATCCAATATTGTTGCTTCTAGTAGTTCTCTTGATTCCACTAATGATTCTCTTAGCCAAGTTACACTTGAGCAAGAAAATAGTTTATTGAAGGGAATTATAGAGAAAGGAGTGTACAAAAGCCTTGCCGGGAGTAAGCAATTCGAGGAAATTGTGCGCAAGCAAGGAATGCACCGGAAGAATCAAGGTGTTGGTTTTGAACGAAAGTTCAATGCCAATGGAGTTGAGTGGGAAGAAGATCAATACCCCAAGACAAAGTTTGTCCCTCAACAAGAGAAGTATACTTCTTTCAAGGGGACACAAGCTCAAGATGATCTTCCACCACAAGACTACAAGCAAAAAGGCAAGGACAAGCTTCAAGAGGAAATTGATGCATTTGAAGAAGCTCCAAAGACCTTAGTCAAGTGGATTCCCAAGACTACTTCAAGTTCCACTTCATCAAGTACGACTACAACTCCAAGGATTCCCATCAAGATGATGTGGATCCAAAAGAAGAAGAACTAGAGAGTTCTTGAGGGTGACTCCGCCAACATACTTCACTCTTATCATTTTGGCAAGAACAAGTGCAATCAACTTCCACATCTTGCACTAGTTCAAGGAGTCACAAACCCTCTTGTTGGTAAGACAAGGGACAAGGTAACCTAAAAGTTTTCATGGACATCATCTTTTGTGTGCATCACTCTATGTCTATGGATATCCTTGTTTGTTCCTTGTGGGACTAACCCATGTAGGTATTGAAAGTGCAATTCACTCAAATGGATAGCTCCAAGAGATCTACATCAACATTGAGCATCCACATCTTCAATATCTACATGAAGTCATCATCGACAAAACCCAAGGTTAGTTCATCCCTCTTAGGGGGGATATCACATCTAGGGGGAGCTTTACTCTAAGACTTGAGCTAAAGCAACTCTAAAGATGTGAACACAACAATGCTTTATGTAAAAGTGGTAACCCCACTTGAGCTTAAACGATGAGTATGACCTATGATCAAGTGATCTCACTTGACTCCTAAGTCAATATACTCATATATAGATGACCTAGTCATCGCAAATTGCTTGATAGATGCTAGAATTGGTTGTGCATGCCTTGTCACATATTTCATTTGCCATCTTATTGTGTGAGCATGCTGGTTGCATATTTTACTCATTCGAGGACATCCACTTGTTGTTTTGATTGTTTGGTTTTATCTTCTTTTGCCAAGTGGATGGACAAGAATGCCTAAGAACCTCCTCTAGCTATCTATGCTTTTCTCGTCTCAAACTCTATTCATGCTGCATCACAAAATTTGATCAAGTCAGATTCGAACCACTCTGTGTGAGGAGCGCTCGGAGTCCCCGATTCGTCATAGACTTAAACTTCCAAAACCTCTTTATGATTCTCGGTCTGACCGATACTCCACTTTCGGTCCTACCGAGATCATTAAGTTGATCTAGGTTTTCGATCTCGGTGCAACCGATTTGAACCTTTCGGTCACACCGAGTTTCAGTAACTGCACGCAGTTATGAATCTCGGTGCCACCGAGTCGTTCCACTCGGTCACACCGACAGGGTCGGGCTATATATAGTCACGGGCAAAATTTGGAAATTTCTCCGAACCCCTTCGCCCGCGCGATAGCCTGCTCTGCCCTCGTGGTCTCCGGATCGTCTTCTCGCCGCCAGCCGCCTCCAGTCGCTGGTCTCCGTCGCCGTCAACGGGAATTCTGCCCCGCCGTTGCCGCCGTAGCAAGTCCCCGCCGAACTAGGGTATGGACTTGATCTTTGTGCTATTCCTCAATCTGATTCCTAGCACATTGTGATCATATTGATTCTAGCCACGTTTGATAAACTTCTATCCAGTCAAAACGCCCGTAGATTAGGTTTGATTCGAAAATTCTAGGTTTAGGTTTCCGCCGAAACCATCTCGGACCCACCGAGTTGAAAAACTCGGTCCCACCGATTTGGCTTATGCCATTGCACAAGTGAGACTCGGTCTGACCGAGAATTACTTATCGGTGTGACCGATTTTGGAACTCTGTGAAACCCTAGCAGTCTCGGTGCCACCGAACTGTGACTCGGTCCTACCGAGTTCACTAGTTTAGGTTCCAAAACTGCTTCGGTATCACCGAGTTTGAAAATCGGTAGATCCGAGATGATTTCAGTAGGAAACTAAAACTAAGTTTTTGGATCATTCTTTTTGCAAAAATCTCTGCATTTTGTGATGCTCATCCTTTCTACCTCATCTATAATCTGTTCACAGGGTCAGCAGTCAGTTTGCAGCATGTCTGATCAAAGTGATAGCCAGAATCTGTCAGAACAGCAAGTGGTGATGAGTGAGGGCACTAGTCCCTCCAGCTCTTCTGATGAAGGCAGCAGGAGCACTCCTAGCAACTTGCCAAAAGCTGCCACGAGACAGAGAAAGAAGAGGACTTCTGATTCCGAAGATGAAGACTATGTGGCAGAGGAAGAGGCCACTTCCAAGAGAGTTGAGCCAGCTCAAGGCACTAAGCCAGGCCTGAAAATCAAAAGGCCAGCAGGCAGGCAGCCCATGTCAAAGGCCAGAATGTCAACTGAGAAGCCCATAGAGCCAGTTGCAGCTGAGAGCAAGAAAAGAAAGGAAAGGGTGAAGAAGACTGTGGCTAGAGTGCTTGGCAAAGCTTCCATCATGGAAGAGGAAGAAGAAGAAGAAGTAGCTGCACCAGCACCCAAGGCACCCAAGCTAATGGGAGATGCCATAAAATCAGGGGGAGCTGCTTCCAAGGCCAAGCCAGCTCCAAAGCCAAAGCCAAAGAGGAACACAAGAAGCATTCCTGCAGCTGAAAAGAACAAGGCCCCAGTGCCTGAGACTGTTGCTGAAGAAGAGGAAGAGAATGTCCTAAGGAAGCTAAAGCCCAAGATCCCAGACCACAACGATGCTCATCCTGTGGCTGAGGACATGAAGCTCAGGAGAGATTCAGGGCTGAGGAAAGTGGAGAGAAGCAGACCCATATGCTTCAAGGAGAAGGACTGCCGTGGACTACAGGTTTCACACCAAGGAGCAGCAGGATTTTTATGAGACAGTGCTGCTAGATAAGAAGCCCATTGTCTGTGATATGCGATGGGTTGATTGGACATACATCAAGGACAATGAGGAGCACTATCCTGGAGTGCAAGACAGCTTCATAGCTTGTGGAGTAGCTGACTTTGTTGGGCAGAAGCTCACAAAGTGGAATGAGGAACTCATCATGCAGTTCTACTCCACAGCTCACTTTTATCCAGATGGGAGGATCACATGGATGTCTGAGGGTACAAGGTACCAATCCACAGTTGCTGAGTGGGCACAGATCATTAATGCCCCAGAGGAGCAAGATGATGACTTGGATATCTATGCCAAGAAGAAGATGGACCACAACTCAATGTCAAATATGTACAAGGAGATCCCAAATGAAGCACTTGATACCTTCAAGTTTGGCTCAGTACATTACCTTCTGTCAGGGCTCCCGACGATCAATTGGATACTAAGGCACACCTTACTGCCCAAGTCTGGAGATCACAAGATGATCAGAGGCCATGCTATCAACTTGCTACATGTGTTTGATGTGCCTCAGAAGTTCAAGGTGATGAGCCTCATAGTGGAAACAATCAAGAGGACTGCAGCAGACCAGAAGAGGAGCTGCGGATATGCCCCTCAGATTCAGGAGCTCATCAACTCCAAGATGGGCACGGGCATATACTTATTGGACAAGGAACATTTGCCCATCTGTCCAGATTTTGAGAACAATGAAGTTGTGATGACTGAGAACGAGCCATCGTCTGAACAAGCTTACGCAAAGAAGGAGAAGGCGAGGAAGGAGAAAGCTGCCAAGATGCCAACTCAAGAGGAGGCATCTGAGTATTTCTTGAAGACTAAACAAGAGCAGCTTGGTTACTTGATTGCATCCACGCTGAGGATTGAGCAAAGTCTGGCCACCCTCACTCAAAATCAGCAGAGCCTAGAGAGAATCATGGAACAGAAGTTCTATGACCTGGATGTCAAAGTAACGGAAGTTCAGTCTGCAGTGGAGCAGCTCCAGGAGGACATGCAGGAGAGGAGAGGCAGGGCTACTACTCATGCCTTTGCCAGAGTGCCAAGAGGTCCGAGGTCGTCTGCCGTGCCAGTTGCTGACACAAGAGCCACCACCTCAGCACCAGCCACAGCCTCAGTTCCACCAGCTCCAGCATCTACTTCAGCTCCAACTCCAGCGTCTACTTCAGCATCTACCGAAGCCTTCGTCCTTGGAGTGATCCGGACTCCACCACCACCTGAAGATCAAGCCTGAGCGTCGATCTAGTGCTATGCATTTTCTAGGAACTTTTTGGTAACTTGTTGCCAAAGGGGGAGAAGATGTATAGATCATAGGCTTCGAGAGAGAGAGAGAGTGTTGCTTTTCTCTCTTGCTTTATTTGGTGGTTTTTCGAACTTGTTTGCTTTTGAGTGCTTGAGATACTACGTCATTATTTGTGAGACATTGATGATCATGTGTTTGATCATAAGCTACACTTAATGCTTGCTTAATGCTATTATCTTATCTATCTTATGTGATCATTCATTATTCTTGGTGATGAGTGCATGTATTTCATTCTTATCATTTTAAGCGCTCCACCAAGATGTATGTGACATGGAAGAGTAACCCATGACTCTAACTCTTTGTGCATTTGCAGTCCAAAGCAAATTTTAAATATGCACAAATTTAGGGGGAGCTCTTACTTATCACATACTTCTCAAAGCGACGATATATTTCATGCTTATTATCATTTGTCGAAGCTTTGATCTATATGTTGTCATCAATTACCAAAAAGGGGGAGATTGAAAGTGCAACTATCCCTAGGTGGTTTTGGTAATTCATAACAACATATAGCTCATTGAGCTAATGCTATTCCAAGATGATTATTTCAGGAAAGCTCAATGATTGGCATGGCATGGATGTGAAAGTGGAACCCTCAAAATGCTAAGGACAAAGGATTGGCTCAAGCTCAAAAGCTCAAGACTCTTCATTTTATATTTTAGTGATCCAAGATCACATTGAGTCTTTAGGAAAAGCCAATACTATTAAGGAGGGATGAGGTGTTGCTTAATGAGCCTCTTGCTTCATGTGCTTAGTGATATGCTCCAAAACCCTCAACTACTTTCCCATATCCACATATGACCTAAACCCTAAGCCAAACTCGGTCCTACCGATTCTTCCTATCCGGCGCCACCGAGTTTCACTTGTCATTAGCCACTGCCAAACCCTAGCAATTCGGTTCTACCGATAAGGATCTCGGTCTCACCGAGATGGGGTTGCAAACTCTCTGTTTCCCTTTCGTAACTTTTCGGTCTTACCGAAAGAGCGAATCGGTCCCACCGAGATTGCAATGTAAACTCAGTGTTTCCCCTTTGTAACTTTTCGGTCTTACCGAGTTCCACTCGGTCTCACCGAAAGAGCAAATCGGTCCCACCGAGTTTGCCTGACCAACTCTCTGGTTAGCTAATTACCAAATTCGGTCTCACCGAGTTTGTGTAATCGGTCTCACCGAGATTACGTTATGCCCAAACCCTAACCATATCGGTCCTACCGAGTTGCATGTCAGTCCCACCGAAAATCACTAACGGTCACTAGGTTTACATTTTCGGTCCGACCGAGCTTATTGATTCGGTCCAACCGAGATTGGAAAACTGTGTAACGGTTGGATTTTGTGTGGAGGCTATATATACGCCTCCACCTCCTTCTCATTCGGTGAGAGAGCTATCAGAACACACACACCATTCCAACTCATATGTTCTGAGAGAGAACCACCTACTCATGTGTTGAGACCAAGACATTCCATTCCTACCATATGAATCTTGATCTCTAGCCTTCCCAAGTTGCTTTCCACTCAAACCTTCTTTCCACCAAATCCAAATCTTATGAGAGAGAGTTGAGTGTTGGGGAGACTATCATTTGAAGCACAAGAGCCAGGAGTTCATTACCTACACACCATTTGTTACTTCTTGGAGAGTGGTGTCTCCTAGATTGGCTAGGTGTCACTTGGGAGTCTCCGACAAGATTGTGGAGTTGAACCAAGGAGTTTGTAAGGGCAAGGGGATCGCCTACTTCGTGAAGATCTACCGCTAGTGAGGCAAGTCCTGTGTGGGCGATGGCCATGGTGGGATAGACAAGGTTGCTTCTTCGTGGACCCTTTGTGGGTGGTTGCTTCTTCGTGGACCCTTCGTGGGTGGAGCCCTGTGTGGACTCGTGCAACCGTTACCCTTGGGTGGAGCCCTGTGTGGACTCACGCAACCGTTACCTTCGTGGGTTGAAGTCTCCATCAACGTGGATGTAGGATAGCACCACCTATCCGAACCGCGGGAAAAACATCCATGTCTCCAATTGCGTTTGAATTCTCCAAACCCTTCCCTTTACATTCTTGCAAGTTGCATGCTTTACTTTCCGCTTCCTATATACTGTTTGCATGCTTGCTTAAATTATGTGATGATTGCTTGACTTGTCCTAAAATAGCTAAAATCTGCCAAGAACTAAAATTGGGAAAAGGTTAAGTTTTTATTTGGTCAAGTAGTCTAATCACCCCCCCTCTAGACATACTTTCGATCCTACAGAGAGGGACGATGTGTATATGGGGTTGCAGTGCAGAGGCGCCGGTGGTTTCAAGTTGCAGGGCCGGGAGGTGAGGGAGCACAACGACAACAACACTACGTCTCCCTTCTCTCTGTTATCTCTCTTTGTACTGAATTGTCCCCTCTTTGTTGCAGAAATTTCACGGCAACCAGGAGTAACAATATTTTTGGTTACTTGGGAATACAATGATGTTCTGGTGACGTGGAACATGCTGAGATTTGGACTTCAATCCTTGATTGTGCACGGGTATGCATTCTTCACACCCATGGTGCAAACAGATTTTCATTTTCGAAGAAAGTAATAATACTATAACTACAAAATTCATGTTGCAGATTTATGCTACATGTAGTATATTGGCCCATTATAGCTTTATTCAGTTCACCGTTTGCACCATCATGTTCTGAAGTTTGAAATGTACTCCCTTTTTATGTAGGGATTTCCGAAACGAGTAGAAGACTAATAACTTCTACGACATCAAAGATCTCTGAGATTTTAGAGTATGCACCATATGGATTTACTTATCGATTTATTCACACGTATATTGAGTTCATGATGGAAATATATACGAGTATTTTCATTGTATGGAATTTTTTTAATTACTACCAGATGGAATTTGGGAATTAGTCTTACAAAGCTTCCAAAATCACTAAAGTTATACAGCTACTACAGAACTGGTTAAAATCAGTGATGTTCTATAATATCTACATGACTGATTACAACACTGCTCATGTGATTTGGTACTTTACTATATGGTAGCTTGTTTTGCACCTGAGGCGAGCTAATGATTGGGAACTTATAGTGCCAAACTGACCTGCATATTCTGTCAAACATTTTGTTGCAGTATTTAGGATCGGCATGGAAGCTGAGTTTGTCACCTGATGTTGTTTAATTGTGTGCTACTAAATTCATTGGTTGCCAAGCCTTAAAACTATCTGTAATAGCATACCTTGTTTTCAGCATCATTGGCTTGTTTAGAATGCTAAACTGAAGAACTGAAGTACTGAACAAAACAATACAAAAGTCAGTAAAAAGTGTTTAAGAGGAATTTTTGGTCTGCAGTCTGTACTAATAAAATCTTGTGGTCATTCATTTTGACCTGATCCAAGGCAAGGCCTATCAGTGTTAACTCCCAGGCTGAAAAATTGAATTGATGATTGCATACTCTTGTGTGGACTTTTTATGTGCATGCACGACAACCATTCATTTGTGCCTTTCATCATTAGATCAAATGGCAAGTTTATTGTCTGATTAATTAGAGGTTTCTATTTTGGAATGAAATTTTCTGAATTTTTGCTATCCCGCTGGTCCTTACTAATTCAGTATATACTAGGATTTGAAGTTGTGATCATCCATTGTTCTACTGTGGAGACTAGGATAAATGATTGCAGTTGCAGGGCCGCTGTCGTTGCTGAACACAAACGGGGCTCGGAGCAGGCCAAACTCCGAGGTGGACCGGGCAACGGATCATGGAGAGGCGCCCAAGGATTTTTTTTGCTTCTGTTGATTGTGCCATCCAATTTGTTTAGACTTTTCACCATTGCTAATTACTAGGGGAGTATGGGTGCCGGACCTGGTAAGTGGCCTGCACGCTACACTCTTGCCAAATATTTTGCAATCATGCTTGCACTGAATTTTTATTTATTTTCCGCTGTACCTTACAACAACTTCGTGATGTAGCACTACTTTGCACTAGCATGCACCTGCAGATATAATATGGAAAATGACTGTCATTTAGAATTACTTCCAAGCTGCATCGTCTATCTGAATGTCAGCCTGAAACCACTAGCTGGCACACATAAAATTTTGGAAGTTGTACGTAGTCCTCCTTCTTTGAGCCAAAATTTATGTCTATGATTGATGAATCAATATAATATTTTTGCTCAAGCTGGATCCAATAGAACATGGCTTTGGTGGCAGTTCCCAGTACATGTAGAATTTCTATCCTTCTATATGTGTACTGAAACTATTTAAGGTCACTATGTAGTAAATTCATCATACTATATGTCCACGGAAACCACTTAAGGTCAAAAGTGACAAGTAGAACCACATGCATCGTTTTGGGTAGTCTAACTTGACTCTATTACTTTTATCTCATAAATCTATGATCGGTGCTTGTTTATGTGGAATATATTCTAGAGCGGTTGCTGGTGTTAGGGATGCATTTATATATGGGATAATTGCATTAGCTATTTCATACGATTGGCATGCAAGGATTTTTCTTCTTTAGTATAACTCTCTGTATTTTTATTGTTTCTTTTATTGTTTCCAGAATGCATTTCCACAATAGAGATGGGAAATGGATAAATCGTTGTCGTCCTTCAATGAGAAGCCGAGGAGGAGCTCCTCCATGCTGATGATGTGGAAGACAGATACCCTGTCCGCGACGCCCGGTTCTGGCCTCATATACATGTAAGTACCCATTCATTAATAGAAAGTGTGCCGTCTGAATTTGGATCATGCCATGCACAAGACTATTCAGATTGTTTTCTTGAGGAAAGTGAGTATTCAAGTTGGTTAGATGAAAGTGTATCATCATTTTTTCATGAAAAATAATTTCATAATACCATATTGCAGTGACTTCCTATGTCATCAGCAGATGCAGTGGAGAAGAAGCTGGTTCACCACATGATCATTTATTTTGTTATTGTTTCTTTACTATTCCTTGTTGCATGTATAATCAGAAAAAATAAAAGACCTTTTACGGTGTATCAAATCAATTTGGGCTGTTAATTTATGTGGCTTGAAGGGCCTAGATAGGACAATACTACAACATATTTTCGGTAGTATATTGACTAGTTAGGGGTATTTTGGGTACTCTAATGTTTATCAATCACGCAAGCAGGTTTCTTCCCCGCCATGGCGCAGTCCACACCATCTAATACTTTTCGGTCGGCGACGCACGATGAAGACGATGAAACGAAGTTGACGATCTTGATTCGTGCTCCAAGCTGGCCTGCACCGCACGTACACAGCGACCTAGAAAAGCTACGCTAGTAGACTCACCGCCGGCCAGCTGGATACACAAGCATGCACGTCACACGTATGCAAGTACGCAACAATCAGATCGCTGATTTCTCTTCTAACACACCTACGTAGAGCTTGTTGATGGCCATGGGCACACATCATCTCCGGTGGTTTTATTTATTTCCCCAACTCAGTTTGCGATTACAAGGCCGATGGTGGCGAGCAGAGCTCCATGAGCGGATCGAAGATGGGCACGCGATATAGTAGGCCTTCCCCGTCGGTCTTTCCGGTACATTTCTGCTCCTCCTTGGGGCGACAAGCTGCTTTGACAGGAGGCTCATCTCATAGCCTACCTGCGCTGGATCCGCACCTTGTGCCTCACCTGCGGGGCTGCTCCGGCAACCCGAAGGAACAGTGGCGACGAGGTCGCAGACGCACTCGCCCGTGCCTCCGTGCCAGATCGAATGGGTTAATTTAATTAATTAGATCATTAATTGTGATTATAGAACTAACAAAGAAGAAATCTATCTCTAAACAGAAATTACCAATATGTCCCAGAGGGAAAATTTGACCCATCTATACTGGCCATTGGATCTACCAAAATACTACCCATCATAATGGGTAGTATGATGCACCGTAAAAAAGCTCTCCTTTCGGCCCATACTAGGAGTCTGGAAGTGATACTTTTGTGAGGAGTGCTGGAACATGACTGGATCAAGCGAGACAAAGAACGATGGATGAAAGAAAGAGATCAAAAACGGGATTCACTCCTGACCACCTCATACATACATGTGTAAGAGCTTGTCACCTCATACATATCTCTTGTAGCTATATAGGGCTCTTTTCGTATTCTAGGAAATTTTAAAATTATATTTTACTAGGGATGTAAGTATCAAATGCTAGATATGTGATCTAGAGATTTTATACTTTCAGGATTCAACCATCAGTTGTCTTCCTTGAATATTTCTTTATTTTTGTAGGGCAATCTGTTTTTTTAATCCTAGAAGCGCCATTCAGAACATATGATCGTGGTTGTCAAATTCCCATGAAATACATACCTTTGATCTTAGTTTTATAGGGAAATTAACATGATCTCATTTTTATCATGCTGACAATATATTAGGTTATACCTTTGATTTTGGTAATGGTATGTTTTCCCATGATTGCTGTCATTTTGTTGTCCTACATGTGTCTGTGCATTGGGATAGTATCAAGAAAAGTTGCAGCTATCCATACATCATTATTTATGGCAGAAGGGAAATCTACTGAATCACAGTCACATTTCCTAAAACTCTCGAATTCCAACTTAGCGGTGTTGATGACCATGATGAAACTTTGAAATATTAAGCGGTGGTTTTCCATTGATTCTTTCATTCTCATCGTATCATTGATGTGACTGTGTGACTCAAGTTTTGATTTCTCCCTCACCTTTTAAGTTCAAAGTAGTATTCAACAAGTTGTTGTATCGAATATAAATCTCTGAAACACTTGCTACATAAAGGTTCAGTTATATCATCATTAATGCCAATGCTTCTGGCTGCTGTTGCTGGCTCCTAACAGCAAAATCAAGTCTGGAAACATGTATGGTAATGGTGTAACAAAAAGAATTGAGAGAGGTTTTGAGTATGCTTTTTTAGCTATGACACATTGATTTAGCTTACTTTGCTAGGATACCAGAACTAGCACTCTACGAGTGAAATAATTTATTTATTTAGCACCATTGTCAATTATTACTTTATATTCCTGAAATTTTAATATAACTGAATGTGGTGAAATGCAGTGAAAATATTGTTGATTTTGATTTAAAAATGGCTAAATTGGAGGAAAGCATTTCTGCTACATTCATCAGCAATACTGCACCATATACTATAGAAGCTTGGGCCACCAAATCAGCTGTTTCTGATGGATCTTCTTGGACTCAACAGTATCAATCTACTTCCGAGGCATGTGGTTTATTTTATTCTTGAGCTCAACGGAAAACCATGGCAAGTTCTGTATTACCTTTAGGGTGTTGTAAAAATGATTTCAATGAGACCAATTAAGCGACTAGCCTATGGAAAAATGATGATCTGTTGTTAAAATAAAAACAGATAAAGAAAAATGATGATCTATTGTTGATTGTCTTCAACAGAGACAAACTTGTTCATAGTTTTCTTGTATTTTTTCTTCGATGTGACTCTTTGCCTGACATGTTGATGTTACTATGTATCCCATATTGGATTTCACATAAGGAATGTCCATCCCTGAAGCACAACCTCGCGTACATTGTTAAGTGGACCAGACTAAGTCCGGAAGAAGATTGAAAATTTCAAACGTGAGAATGACAACTACAGGAAGACTATAAGACTTTATATCGATTCTTCTTGTATAATCACTAGAAACGCCTAGCACTACAGGAATCAGCTATTTTGCCGTCAGCCATGGCGGACGGCAAAGGCATGAACGGCGGACGGCAAAGGCCTTTGCTGTCTGCCGCGGACGGCAAAGTAGGCTACGGTAAACAGCTACTTTGCCGTCTGCTTCCTGGCGGCGGACGGCAAAGTCCCTGTGCCGTCTGCCGTAGACGGCAAAGAGGGCGGACAGCAATAATTGTGCTCTCAGTCCGTTAAGTGGCTAATGGCAGGTCTTTGCCGTCCGCCGCGGACGGCAAACTTTCTAGTGCCTTTGCCGTCCGCCAGCGGACGGCAAACTTTCTACTGTCTTTGCCGTCCGCCGTATGATGTCATCTACACGTCACTACATGGCAGGCCTTTGCCGTCCGCCGCTGACGGCAAACTCTTTGCCGTCTACCACTGTAGGCAAACTGACCAAATGGGTCAGCTCCCAGGAAGCACAGCTGGATGCCACGTGTCCTCTTTGCCGTCCGCGGCAGACGGCAAAGAGCCCTTTGCCGTCGGTGGCAGACAGCAAAGAGCCTGCATATTGGGTCTTTTTTCTGTTTTTTTATTAAATCCAACAATTTTCACAGAAAATATATATGACATATATAGATATATTTCACAAGGCAATTACAGAGCAAACATATAAGATATCCAACATGCATAGTTCCATCATACATAGTTCCATCACATAACTTCATCACATATGTTCCATCCAACTACCAAGTTCCATGCATAGTTCCATCCAACTACCAAGTTCCATGCATAGTTCCATCATACATAGCAAGTTCAACATAGAGACATCCAACCATATATATTACAATAGTTTCATCCAACGATACATGCATAGTTCAACGATACAAAAGAAACAAAGAAAGGGATAAGGAGCACTCCATCTATGCAAGCTTTCGTCAAGTGAATGAAATATGCAAAATGAAAAATAAGAAAGTTAGAAATAGGTGACTAGAATAATAAGAGTAGAACAAGAAGAAGACTAGAACAAGAAGAGTAGAACAAGAAGAAGACTAGAACAAGAAGAGTATGTCATTTATGAGCTAACTTACATGAAATGGATCATATATGAGCTAACTAAATTGAAATGGGTCGTTTATGAGCTAGCTAAGGTGAAATGGATCATTTATGTGCTAACTTAGTTGAAATGGGTCGTTTATGAGCTAACTAAGGTCAAATGGACCTTTTTTTAGGTAACTAAGGTGAAATGGATCGTTTTTTAGCAAACTTAGGTGAAATGGATAATTTATGAGCTAACTTAGTTGAAATGGATCGTTTTTGAGTTAACTTAGGTGAAATGGATCATTTATGAGCTAATTTAGTTGAAATGGATCTTTTTGAGCTAACTTAGGTGAAATGGATCATTTAAGAGCTAATTTAGGTGAAATGGATCGTTTTTAGCTAACTTGGTGAAATGGATCGTTTATGAGCTAAATTAGTTGAAATGGATCGTTTATGAGATAACCTAGGTAAGATGGGTCATTTTGGAGTTAACCTAGTTGAAATGGGTCATTTTAAAGCTAACGTAGGTAAAATGGATCATTTAGGAGCTAATCTAGGTAAAATGGGTCATTTTTGAGCTAACTTAGATGAACTGGATCATTTATAAGCTAACCTAGGTAAAATGGGTCATTTTAGAGCTAACTTAAGTAAAATGGATCGTCTATGAGCTAACTAAGCTAATTATGCAATTTTTGACATAAGTAAGCTAAGTACAGATCGTTTTAGAGCTAACTTAGGTAAAATGGATGGTTTTGGAGGTCAGTAAGCTTATTAAGTCATTTTGGAGGAGAAGAAGCTAAGTCTAGGTCATTATGGTAAGCATTGGAGGAAATAAAGCTAAGTCTAGGTCTTTATGCATGTGTTAAGCAAAACACTAGATAAACTTACCAAGATCCAGGAGGTGTAGGAGCGGGGTGGCTCGTGTCGGTAGCTGGAGAAGGAACGTGCGATGCTTGTCTGGAGTTACGCTGCACCAAAGATCATTTCCAATGTCTTGTTAGCATGATGACACTCAAATGTTAAGACTAGCAAGTAATGTCCATTCAAATAAAACTCACCGTGGTCCTAGGAGCAATCACTGGCATCGGCGGAGCGGTCTGACCTGTCTTCTCGCACACAGACTGCACATTTGGTTTTGACGACTCAGTCATACTAGTTAGTAATGAGACAAACACTACATGAATGTTTTGGCTAATCTGCAGAAGAAACTTACCACAAGGAGCTCGTACATGGCCCTTGCCTGCATGTCATTCCGTGCCCTCTCCTCCTTCACCATCTTTGTCGTCCTCTCCTCCAACTCCCGCCGCCTCTCCGCCGCCTCTGCCAGAAGTTTCTTCGTTCTATCTCTCTCACTCTGTATAGCAGCCTGCAACACCACTTAATATGTGTATAATAATATGTGTATCACTTAAGTGTATCATCATCAAGTACAACATAAAAAATTTAATACCTGACACTACTAATAATCTCGATCAGTATCATCAATAAATGCATAATCATCATCATCACTATAATCAATGACGGGCTCATAGGGTTCATTGGCATCAACATGTGCAAGGCCACCTTGACGTAATCGGTCAAGCATTGACAGGTCATCCGCAGCAGTAACCTCTTCTTGTTCCGGCTCTTCTTGCTCCTCCTCTGGGGGGATGTCGTATTCATTGTCGCTGTCTACTTCAATGTTTTGGGGTGAAGTATAGCGGTTCTTGAAACGCTTTTTGGAAAGACATGTCTCTTGGAAGAATTCTCCTTCATATGTGTCTGGGTTAATGTGAGGTTCATAATCCTCTTCCTTTGGGGGAGAAAGTCTAGCACGTGGCGGCACTTCATAAACGACATCCCACCCTTTCAGATTTGTATTAGTTTGGCAGGCCCGCGGTAGATAGAATACTTGGGTCGCCTGTTGAGCCATAATATAGACATCAGGAACATCTAAATGAGTGCTTTGGTTGATTTCAACTAGCCCTATATGTTCATGAGTCCTTCTAGTCTCCTTCAGCTGAAACCAATAACATTTGAAGACTACGACATTCGGTGGGTTTTCACCATAGAACAGAAGTTCATAAATTGCTTCAACTCTCCCATAATACTCGGTACCTCCTTCGCCGATAGCAGATACACAACAATTTGTAGACTTTCGGTCGGCCATAGATAGCTCTTTGCCATAGGTACGAAAGCGATACCCGTTGATGTCGTACTTGTCAAATGAACGGACCTTATAGTCAAAACCATTAGCAACTTGTCTCAATTCGGCGTCCATAGACTCTGAATTAGCCTACAAGTTTAATATGAAAGGATTGTTGCATTATGCACAAATTAGCGAATGAAATGAAATTGTCTAATAGAAATTACCGTTTGTTTGAACCAAGACATGAAACCGGGATAGCCACCTTCTTGCTTTGCGAGAAGCTCATACTCTTCGACGGAATCCTTTTGGATCTCCGCTCCATACAAGAATATGGCGACGTATCGACTATATGACATATCCAGGAATAAGAGTAGTTCAAAGGAAATAGAAGTTGCGAAACAATGTACTGAGAACTTACTCGATGTACGGCCACACTTCTATCAGGTTGTTGAAGATATACAACGAAATGGTCCGCCATTCTTCGTTATCCAAAGATACTGGATGTGAAACACTAGCTGGTGCGAGATTCCCTTTGAATAGGCTGAGGTTGGATCCACCCTTTTTAGGCTCGTCAGCATTGTACCGAGGCTTCGGATTATGCAAATGACGATTTTTGGCTTCGTAGTGCGCTGTTACGAAGTTTGCCACCTCCTCTGTGATGAATGCCTCAGCCATCGATGCTTCAATTCTACGTTTATTTTTACATTTTTCTCGAAGCGTCTTCTGCATCCTCTCAGTTGGGTAGCACCAACGATTTTGCACGGGCCCCCCCAATCTTGCCTCGGTCGGGAGATGCAAAATCAAATGCTGCATTGGATTAAAGAAGCCCGGTGGAAAGATCTTCTCTAACTTGCAGATCAACTCCGGCGCCAACTCTTCCATTTCTTCTAGCACGCCAGGCGATAGTTCTTTCGCACAAAGAACACGGAAGAAATAGCTGAGTTCTGCCAGTACTAGTCATTCATCCTCAGGGATGAAGCCACGCAACATCACTGGCATTACCCGCTCAATCCATATGTGCCAATCATGACTCTTGAGACCAAATATCTTCAGTTTATCAAGATTCGCTCCCCTCTTTAGATTCGCTGCATACCCATCGGGGAACATCAACTGCTGTTGCACCCACAAGAGAATTTCCCTCATAACTGGCCTTCCAAGATTGAACCATGCCTTTGGCTTCGTCCAGTTCTGCTTTCCTTTCGGTTCTTTCATGTTTTGTAACGGCCTATCACATAGCACCTCCAGATCGACTCTAGCCTTAGTATTATCCTTTGACTTCCCATCTATGCCGAACAATGTACCAAAAAGTGCCTCGGCGATATTCTTCTCAGTGTGCATCACGTCAATGTTGTGTGGGCAAAGGAGGTCTTTGAAGTAAGGTAGATCCCATAAGCATGTTTTGTGAGTCCACGCGTGCTTAGTATTATACCCCTTGAAGTACCCTGGACGTTGTGGATCTGGCTCGAGAGCATTTAACTGATCTAGGGTCTGTTGGCCTGTCAATGCAGGTGGTGCAGAGTTTTTGACAACTCTACCCCTGATGAAGTTCTTCTTGTCTTTCCTGAACTTATGGCGAGGATCCAGGAACTGTCTATGCATGTCGAAGCAAGAAAACTTGCGACCGGCTTGAAGCCAACGAAACTCAAGAGCTCCCTTGCATGTGGGGCACGGGAACCTTCCATGCACACACCAGCCAATGAATGGCGCATACGCCGGCAAGTCATGCGTCGAGTACATGTACCAGACACGCATTATGAAGTTCCGTTTGCTAAAGGCGTCGTATGTCTTGAACCCATTATCCCAGGCTTCTTGCAATTCGTCCTTAAGCGGCTGCATGTACACATTCATATTTTTGCCCGGATAGTTGGGTCCTGGAATTATCAACGTCAGGAAAATGTTCTTTCTTTGCATAATCTGTCCGGGGGGGAGATTGAGTGGAAAGACAAATACGGGCCAACAACTGTATTGGGCTGCCGTCATACCAAACACACTGAACCCATCCGTGATGATGCCGACTCGAGGATGCCTCGGATCTTCCGCTTTGTCAGCATGTAATTCATCAAACTTTTTCCACGCAACACCATCCGATGTGTGTACCATCATCAGATTCCCATCTGCATCTAGTTCAGTTCTTTTGCCTGTTTTGTGCCATGTCATCTGTCTGGCCGTCTCTTCGACCATGAAAATACGTTGAAGTCTTGGTACGATTGGCATATACCGAAGAACACTAACGGGGATTTTGGTCTGTGTCTTCTCACCCATACCGTTGTCTACCACAATATACCTGGAAGACTTGCAAATGGGACAATAGTTCAAGTCCGCATAGTCAAGCCTAAATAAGGCACATCCTTTCTCACAGGCATGTATCTTCTCATAGGGCATCTTCAGTGCATGGAGGATTTTGTCCGACTGGTACAGGTTTGCAGGCATTACATGGCCTTTGGGTAGACAGCGTCCAAATACTGTCATAATTGCATCATAGCATTCTCTGCCCAAGTTGAACTGAGCCTTCAGAGCCATTACTTGTGAGATGGCATCCAACTGACAAAGCTCAGTGTGCTCGTGGAGCGGACGTTTCGAAGACTCCAGCATTTCATTGAAGGCCTTTGCAGATTCCTCCATCTCCTCGTCCGAATCCCGAGCATCATCATAGCCTTGCACCATGTTTTCCATCCCGGTACCATGCTCGTCGGTGCAATGATGATCCACCTCAGCTCGGTCACGTTGGGCAGACTCACCATGAAATGTCCACACCGTATAATCGGGCGTAAAACCACTCTTCTATAGGTGTTTGCCCATTTCAGCCTCTGTCTTCTTTTCCCAATTGCCGCACCGGAAACAGGGGCACCAGGTTTTCTTTTGGCCATTTGCAAATGCGGCTTGCACAAACCCCTTAGTTTTTGTGAACCATTCAGCGCTCCATTTGTTCTGACCAGTGTGACCGGTATACATCCACGCACGGTCACTCATCTTGACTTTCAGAGCTACTGGGCACACAACAATTATATATGTAATTCACCATGTATATATTCATCAGTTGATCTACTTTGTCAATTTTATTACGTCCATGCAACCTACACTCTAATAGGTAATGATAGGTCCTAATCCCACCCGTGTATGTGTAGATTGGGTTCATTTTCCCATGCTATGCTCCGGATCCGACGCAAAATTTTGGTAGCACCTCCCCGCTGTTCTCCTGATACACGTCTCTGCAATAAACAGAGAGGATGTGTACCCGGAGAACAACAGGGGAGGCACTGACGAAATATATGCTTCGGATCCGGAGCAAAGCATATGGGAAAATGAACCCAATCTACACATACTCGGGCTGTCCATGGATAGCGTTGGACAATTCGAAAGAATCAAGGTTATAAATATGCAAATGCATGCATATTTATAACTATGACACTTTCGAACGGGAGACACATATTGGTTACGCATACTGATGATTCAAGACACATATATAGCTAGCTATCAAGTTTCATCGGAATATATCAAATAATTAATGGGGGAGGAGGACATGTCATTTGTGCTCACCCACGAACGAAGGGGCAGAGCTCGTCAAACGCACGGCGAGGTCGTCGAACACCAAACCTCGCAGCGATGAAACCAGTGCACATTTAAAACTACACGATCAACACAATTGTATATGATGTTTTTCATAACAAAATCGAAAAATATATGACCTAACTAATAATTCACAAATATATGACCCCGTCGGCTTCAGGAAGGCCAAAGAACACCTTGTCGGGAGGTGTCGGGGGTTGGGGTGTCGTGTCGGTGTCGGGGTGCCGTGTCGGGGTCGGGGTCTCGGGGTCGGGGTGTCGGGTCGGGGTCGGGGTGCCGTGTCGGTGTCGGGGTCGGGGTGTCGGGTCAGGCTCGGGGTCGGGGTGTCGGGGTCGGGGTCGGGGTCGGGGTCGGGGTCTCGGGGTCGGGGTGTCGGGTCGGGGTGCCGGGTCGGGGTCGGGGTGCCGTGTCGGTGTCGGGGTCGGGGTGTCGGGTCAGGCCCGGGGTCGGGGTCTCGGGGTTGGGGTGTCGGGTTGGGTGCCCGGTCGGCGTCGGGGTCTCGGGGTCGGGGTGTCGGGTCAGGCTCGGGGTCGGGGTCTTGGGGTCGGGGTGTCTGGTCGGGGTGCTGGGTCGGGGTCGGGGTGCCGTGTCGGTGTCGGGGTAAGGGTGGGTGTGGTGTCAGGGTGTCGGTGTCGGGGTGTCGTGTCGGTGTCGGGGTCGGGGTCTCGGGGTCGGGGTGTCAGGTCGGGGTGCCGGGTCGGGGTCGGGGTGCCGTGTCGGTGTCGGGGTCGGGGTGTCGGGTCAGGCTCGGGGTCAGGGTGTCGGGGTCGGGGTCGGGGTCGGGGTGTCGTGGTCGGGGTCTAGGGGTCGGAGTGTCGTGTCGGGGTGCCGGGTCGGGGTCGGGGTGCTGTGTCGGGTCGGGTTTTTTTTATTCTTTTTTCCTTTTCTTCTTCTTCCTATTCTTCCTTTTCTTCCTTCTTCTTCTTCTTCTTCTTCTTCTTCTTCTTCTTCTTCTTCTTCTTCTTCTTCTTCTTCCTTTCCTTTTTCCTCTTCTTCTTCTCCTCCTCTCCTCTTTTTTCTTCTTCTTCTTCCTCTTCTTCTTTTTTCTTCTCCTCCTCCTCTTCTTCTTCTTCCTTTCCTTTTTCCTCTTCTTCTTCTCCTCCTCTCCTCTTTTTCTCTTCTTCTTCTTCTTTCCTCAAACTAAACTAAACCTAAAACTAAACCTAAACCTAAAACTAAAACTAAAACTAAATCTAAACTAAACTTAAACCTAAAACTAATAAAACAGAAAAAAGGAAAAAACTAAATCTAAACCTAAAACTAAACTAAAACTAAACCTAAAACTAAATCTAAACTAAAACTAAAAAGGAAAAAAACAGAAAAAAGGAGGGGGGCTCACCTGGGGCAGGGCCGGTGGAGGAGGGGGGCGGGGCGGTGGAGGAGGCCCCCGGTGGAGGAGCTGGCCGGGGTGCGGGGGCGGCCTGGGGCGGCGGGGGGCCGGGGCGGGAGGTGGGGGCGACGGGGCGGTGGGGCGGCGGGGGGCCGGGGCGGTGGGGCGACGGGGCGGCGGGGGCGACGGGTGGTGGGGCGACGGCGCCGGGCGACAGTGGCGACGGGGCGGGGGCCGGTGGGGCGGCGGGTGGTGGGGCGACCGGGCGGCGGCGAGTGGTGGGGGTGGCGGCGCGCGGCGGGCGGCGGCGGCGGCGGTGGGGTGGGAAGTGGTGGCGGGGCGCGTCGGCGAGGAGAGAACAGAGAGTAACGGGCGGGGGGTACGGGCCATTAGGTAGTGTCCTCTTTGCCGTCCGCCTCTCTTTGCCGTCCGCCCTTTTGCCTCTTTGTCGTTTGCTGGCAAACGGCAAAGAGGTGGGCCGTTAAGTTTTTTCCAAACGGGCGGGGGGTGGGGGCCACCTCTCTCTTTGCCGTCTGCCAGCGGACGACAAAGATTCTTTGCCGTCTGCTGGCAGACGGCAAAGACCTCGCGGGCGGCAAAGAGCTTCTTTGCCGTCTGCCATTTCTTTTCCGTCGGCTTTTGGGTAGCTGATGGCAAAGAGCTTCTTTGCCGTCGGCTAGTAGACGACAAAGAGCTGGCAGATGGCAAATTAGCTGATTCCAGTAGTGTAGGGCCAACTTTATAATGATTTTTTTCTAGACATGAGCGCCAAGTGATTGAGTCATTCATCACTATGGACGTGAATAGCTGACAAGGGCCACCTTGATCAGAATCGCTCGATAAACCAGTCCTTCCAGAAAGACAAGCAAATCCTGCCAGCAAAATCATACTGTATTACAAATAGACAGGACACAAGGCATCCCAGACCACACAAGCAAGTAAATGATCGATATAGAGGTTTGAATGATTGAGCCATACAATATGGGAATACATGCTACATGCTACATGCTAAACAAGTTAGACGGATCAAAGTAATGATGGTCAATAAAGATGGAAAAATCATGGCACGCAACAGACGAGTGACCGAGTATAATGAACTTTTTATAGTCATGGATTAGTCATGTGTTAAACAAGTTCTGTTCATGGATTAGTTATTATCAAGCATGCTGTTCTTTCTATAGTCATGCGCTATGTTTTCAATTGAACACATTGAAGTTCCTATAGATTTTCATGGTTTATGCAAAATAGCTGAGCCTGGTTGTATTATTCATACATATTCAGGATTGTTAGAGTCTAGAATTCGTCGGTTTATGTCGTGGAGAGAGCAGTAGTGTTGTTCATCTTCTGGTTTTGATATAATTACTAACATTTATTCATTTCAAAGATTAGTGGATTAGTGCATGCTAACAAACCCTGTACTGTCAAAGCATTGTTCCAATGTCTCTTAAAATATATTTTTTCATAGAGGGTCGTTCTGACAAGTGTGGTAGCATGCTGATCCAATAAAAGACCGGCGAAGACAAGATCAAGTTCCGCCACTTCTGCTTTGAAGAGACTGCTACCAAGCTGTACCTCAGCCTCAAGGACAAGAATGCCTCCAGTTTGGGGTTCAACATGCTGCTCGCAGATCCTAATACAATATTTGAGTCTCACCATGTTGCTTCCATTATAAAATGTGGCTTCGTGATGGCAGTATTGCCAACATTGACCTCATCGAGTCCACCAAGATTAATAAGCCTGAGATCAAGGATGCAGGTCCCTATCACATTCAGGCACATATATCCTCATATGTAGTCTGATATATTCAATGGTGGATCCACCAGGTATACCATCAAGTTTAAGATCAACATGAACAACTCCATTGTGTAGGGCTAATAACTCCAGGTTCAGTGGGAGGGAAACAATTGTGTAGAATGCCCTATCGTTTGATGTGATATATGCCCAAGAGATTAGGAGTCCTTGATTGTAATATGTGCCAATTCTTGAAGAAAGCAAGGAGTGAAGTAGAAGCTTCACCTTTTCAGCACCAAGGACGTATCATTGACTACAATGTTCATCAGGTTGCTTAGAAGATATATGAGCAAAAGTATTATCATTTGTAAATATTCTTTTCAACTGAGATGAGCAGCAGTACCAAGATAGATAACAATGTTAAAGTATCTTTAGATTTTTTTTCATTTTTTGATAGAGCTGGCATTTATTTGGATATGATTTTCCATGGTGGGGAGAGATGGCGACGGCGCGGGGTGAGTAGGTTGGGGGAATGAGATATGAGTGTGAGCAATGTGTTGTGGGCTGAGAGAGTGAATCGCCTTTTTTAGATAAGAAGAAAAGGAGTTGTTGATTGCTTTTTTAAGGAAAAAGCCACTGTTTGCTTTGAAAGAAATGTCACACATTTTTTATATAGTGAATAATATCATGTATCCTAATAAGTCATTTCTATGGAATAATTACCAACAAGTGATTCAAAGGTGAGCCATATCGAAATTGGATGTGACCCACTCTAATAGAAGGCACGATGCCACTCACTTCGACTAAAAATGTCACATGCTGTTATCTAGCAGCTAACCGATGAATATATCTTTACTTTTTCGGGTCAGAGTTTAAAACTGATGGCTTCGGATGATGCTTTGATGGATTGGACTGAGACCTCGTCGAGTTTTACACAATCAGAAGAGGTCCATACAAATAATTGTTATTTTTTGTATATATTTTGCACATGATAACACAAAAGGTATATTTCTACATATATGTTTATTATTGTAGGGGATGAGAGAGATAAAGATGGATTATGTCGATGTTTAAAAACATCGACAAGGGTCCCCATGCGATGTCATTGAAAGGGGGCAAAAATATCATCAAGTTTTATACACCAACATGAAAAAAAATTAAAGGCCCGTAGCAACGCACGGGCATTGTACTAGTTAGAGGAATTAATTAGCACCTCTGATGGGGTACTGGCCACTTTATACGTCGTCTCCATCGTCCGTCCACAAGCGACGACAACCCAAAATCCTGAATTAGTACCCATGATTTCTTCGCGCCCGAGATTACTTCGGCACTTGCATGTTTAAAATGTAGTCCCTCCATCCCATAATGTAAGACGTTTTTAACTCAAAAAAACGTCTTACATTATGGGACGGAGGGAGTACTTTAGTTGCCACGTCAATTATCCCCCTTCTTTTTAGCGGATCAAGTTAGTTATTCCCTGCCGACCCACGTTTAATCACTACGTCAAATTTAGCGCCAAGATGCAAGTGCATAATTAGCGATTCATAATTAGGGAAAATTGGATGGAGGAAGAAGAGGAAGTGGAACCAGGAGTGGATGTGACATCGCCAGGACAAATGAATTGTTTTGATTGGAACTGTCGCGGGCTTGGGAATCCGGAGACAGTTCAGGAACTTCACCATCTGGTGAGATTGGAAGTGCCCGCCTTGGTCTTTTTGTCTGAAACAAAGATCGAGGGTTCGAGAGTTGCAGAATTGAGGACCAGGTTGGGTTTTGCAGGATGTGTGCCCGTAAGCAGTGTAGGCTTAAGTGTCGGTTTTGGCCCTTTTTTGGTCGAATGAGGTGGATGTTACGCTCAATAATATTTCGTATGAGCATATTGATGTTGCAGTGCAGAACATAGGAAGTGATCGTAAGACCTGGCGTTTTACTGCTTTCTATGCGAAGTCTCCCCGTAACGAGAGAGTACAGAGCTGGCAAAAAATTAAAGACATTTGGGCACCATGAGTACACTTCCGTGGTTGTGTGGAGGCGATTTTAATGAAATTGTTGATAACATCGAGTATTTTGGAGCCCATGATAGAGCGGAGTGGCAAATGGTGGGCTTCAGAGAAGTCATTGATGACTGTGATTTCCATGACCTGGGATTCAGTGGGATTCCTTACACATGGGACGATAGACAAGATGGTGGTGCCAATGTTAAGGTTAGGCTGGATAAGCTTTTGGCAAATCCAGCCCTTTTAAATTTGTATGAAGCTACAAGAGTGTGACATATACCATCCCCGAAGTCTAATCATTGCCTGGTCTCGGTCAGAATGAAAAATCAGCATGCAGACGAAGGGATGGGACAACGACGGTTTGTTTATGAGGATGCATGGCATCAGGAGGAGTCCTTTATTTCCGCGGTTGATGGTGGTTGGATGCATGGGGTAGGGGCTTATTCCCTTGCAGACCTCAATAGAAAACTAATCAACATGCAAGGCCACCTAACTGACTGGAAGACAAGAAAGTTTGGAGACGTCGGGAAAAAACTGAGAAAGGTGCGAAGAGAGTTTGAGCAGGAAAAGAAGAACTCATTATATCGTGGCTCATCTCCCCATGAGAAGGATTTAGCAAAGGAACTGAATGAGTTGCTGTTGAGGGGAGAGATCATGGAGTGTCAATGGTCACGAGTGGACTGCCTCCACGCTGGGGATCGTAATACATGCTTTTTTCATGCCCAATCTACTGCACGACGAACACGGAACAAAATTACTGTGTTGGAGGACTCCCAGGGCCTGCTGTGTGAAAGCAAAGAGGCAATACAAGAGGAGGTTCAGAGTTTCAATTCCAACCTCTACACGACTCAAGAGGATTTGGATGTTGAGGCATTGCTCCATCACGTTTCGCAGAAGGTTATGCTACAGATGAATGAGAGACTTATGCGCTCGTTTCAGGTGGAAGAGGTACGCATGGCTCTGTTTAGTATGGGGCCATCCAAGGCCTCAGGGCAGGATGGCTTCAACGCAGGTTTTTACCAGCGACATTGGCATATAGTTGGTGATGATGTCACGAAGACAATTCTTGATTTCCTTAATGGAGGGCATATGACGGAAGCGGTGAATAAGACCGTCATTGTCCTAATTCCAAAGGTTAAAAATCCTCAAAACATTACTCAGTATAGACCCATCTCTCTGTGTAATGTTATCTATAAATTTTGCTCTAAAGTGTTAGCTAACCGTCTTTGGGAGATTATGGATGGTATCATCTCTGAGGAGCAAAGTGTGTTTGTTACAGGATGACTCATTACAGATAATAACTTGACAACCTATGAGTGTGTCCATGCAATGAAGCGAAAGAAAGGAAAACAAGGGTGGTGTGCGGTGAAGATCGATATGATGAAGGCATACAACCGTGTTGAATGGGTATACCTACAAGGAATTATGACCCAATTGGGTTTTTCTGAGGAGTGGATCTCGTTGCTGATGAAGTGTGTCAATTCTGTCACATTTCAAGTAAAAGTGAATGGTGAGCTTTTACCACCTTCCACCCTTCCAGAGGATTGAGGTAGGGTAACCCTATATCCCCTTACTTATTCCTCTTATACGTAGAAGGATTATCATGTATGTTGAAGAATTATCATGGAGGGTGGATTGATAGAGGCATTCGAGCGGGCCTCAGGTCTACATGGGTATCACACCTGGAATAAATAAAAATATTGGCGAAAGAATCAACCAGAGGTGCCCACCAGCTGTCCACAAGGGTGGGGGCGCCCCCTAGGGCGTGCCCCCTACCTTGTGGGTCCCCTAGACCTCCTCCGACGCTAACTCCAACTCTATATATATTCATATTCGGGGAGAAAAAAACCAGAGAGAGGATTCATCGCATTTTATGATATGGAGCCGTGTCACCTCCTCTTCTTCATTGGGAGGGCAAATCTAGAGTCCGTTCGGGGCTCCGAAGAGGGAAATCCGTCGCCATCATCATCACCAACCTTCCTCCATCACCAATTTTCATGATGCTCACCATCGGGAGTGAGTAATTCCATCGTAGGCTTGCTGGACGGTGATGGGTTGGATGAGATTTATCATGTAATCGAGTTAGTTTTATTAGGGTTTGATCCCTAGTATCCACTATGTTCTGAGATTGATGTTGCTATGACTTAGCTATGCTTAATGCTTGTCACTAGGGGCCCGAGTGCCATGATTTCAGATCTGAACCTATTACGTTTTCATGAATATATTTGCGTTCTTGATCCTATCTTGCAAGTTGTAGACACCTATTACGATCTATGATCCGCATACCCGAAGGTGACAATAATTGGGATTCTTTCCGGTGATTACCGTAGTTTGAGGAGTTCATGTATTCACTAAGTGCTAATGCTTTGGTTTGGTTCTCTATTAAAAGGAGGCCTTAATATCCCTTAGTTTCCATTAGGACCCCGCTGCCATGGGAGGGTAGGACAAAAGATGTCATGCAAGTTCTTTTCCATAAGTATGTATGACTATATTCGGAATACATGCCTACATTATATTGATGAATTGGAGCTAGTTCTGTGTCACCCTAGGTTATAACTATTGCATGATGAATGCCATCCGACATAATCATCCATCACTGATCCATTGCCTACGAGTTCATTTCATATCGATCTTTGCTTCGTTACTTTCATTACTGTTGCTGTTACAATTGCTACAAAACTGCTACTATTACTTTTGCCACTGTTACCGTTACTTCCATATTACTTTGCTGCAGATTTTAATTCTTTGAAGTGTGGTTGAATTGAAAACTCAGCTACTAATACTTGAGTATATTCTTTGGCTCCCCTTGTGTCGAATCAATAAATTTTGGTTGAAAACTCTACCCTCGAAAACTATTGCGATCCCCTATACTTGTGGGTTATCAAGACCTTTTTCCGGCACCGTTGATGGGGAGCATAGCTCCATTCTCTGAGTCACTTGGGATTTATATCTGCTGATCACTATGAGGAATTTGAAAGATACTCGAACCAAGATTTTTCCCCCTACTACAAGGGGAGGTAAGGAACTGCCATCTAGCTCTGCACTTGATTCACCTTCTGTTTTGAGTAAGCTTGCGACACCTACACCTACTATTGATTTTGATATGTCGCACGTTATCGATAGTGCTACTTATAATATGCATGATGCTTATGATGCTAGTACCTTGCTTGATAAAACTGTGCCACTGGGTGAATTACTTGATGAACATCTTGCTAGAGTCAGAACTATTGATTATGCTGAAGATGATGATATTTCTGAAACTGATGAAATGATTGAAACTGGAAACTTTGAAACACCTTATAAGACTAGCTCTCCTAGATATGAACTTCCTGTTGTGCCTAAGGGTTATGTTATGGGTGGAGAGTTAGCTAGAGACTTTCTTGCTTGTAAGGATAGAGATGATCTTAAGAAATTATTATGCAAGTGGAAAGAAAAATCTTTGAATGCTAGAATGCAATATGATCCTAAGTTTGCTACTTCACCTATCTTTGTTACTAATAAGGATTATGAATTCTATGTCGATCCTGAGTTAATTACTTTGGTTGAATCTGATCCTTTCCATGGTTATGAATCTAAAACTGTTGTGGCGCATCTTACTAAATTGGATGATATAGCCACCCTATTTGCTCACGAGGAATTTTTTTGCTATTACTATATTCTTAAGTTGTTTCCTTTCTCGTTAAAGGTTGATGCTAAGTTCTGGTTTAATTCTCTTGCTCCTGGTTGTGTGCGTAGTCCCCAGGATATGATTTACTACTTCTCTGAAAAATATTTCCCTGGTCATAAGAAACAAGCTGCTTTAAAGGAAATACTTAACTTTGTGCAAATTGAAGAAGAGAGTCTCCCACAAGCTTGGGGGAGGCTTCTCCAATTACTTAATGCTTTGCCTGATCATCTTCTCAAGAAAAATGAAATACTTGATATCTTTTATAATGGACTAACTGATGCTTCTAATGGACTAACTGGTTGTGTTTTCAGGGAACGAACTATTGAGAAAGCTGAAGTGCTATTGAATAACATATATATTGAGTAATGGTAATGATTGGACACTTCCTGAACCAACTCCTAAGCCAACTCTGAAGAAAAGAGGTATTCTATTTCTTAGTCCTGAAGATATGCAAGAGGCAAAGAAATCTATGAAATAAAAAGGTATTAAAGATGAAGATGTTAAGAATTTACCACCTATTGAAGAAATACATGGTCTTGATAACCCGACACAGGTAGTAGAGGTAAACTCTCCCTATAGATTTGATGAAGGTGATATTCCTCATAATAAGTCTGCTAGTCAATGCTTGGATGAGTTTGATAACTTTATTGTTAAATAAGAAAACTTCAATGCTTATGTTAGTAGACAATTGAAACGTAATGCTTACATGCTTGACTGCTTTGGTGATTACATGAGTAGAACTATTAGTGATCTTAAGATTATTAGTAAGCATGTTTCCATGGTGAAAACTAAAGCAGAACAAGTACCTAATGCACAAGATGATTTGCTCAATGAGTAGAATAGTAAGAACAATGATAATGTTGTTAGGGTTATGACTAGAGGTGGTAAAATGACCCAGGAACCTTTGTATCCCGAGGGCCATCCTAAGAGAATTGAGAAAGATTCTCAGAGAATCAATACTAATGCACCTACTCCTAGTAATAAAAAGAAAAAGAAAACTCATAGGAATTTGCATGCTTCTAGTGAACCTGTTATAGATACACCGGAGAATTCCAATGATATTTCTATTTTTGATGCTGAAACTCAATCTGGTGATGAACATGAACCTAGTGCTAATGTTGATGATGATGTTTATGTTGATGCTCAACCTAGTAATGATAATGATGTGGAGGTAGAACCTGCTGCTGATCTTGATAACCCACTGAAAGGATCGAGAAGAGGTGTCTAGAGGGGGGTGAATAGACTCTTAGCAAAGAAAGTTGCAGTTTCTAAATTCTTTAAGTTGAAGTGGAGTTTTAGCACAAGTTCAAACATTCACAATACATATCAAGCAAGCATGACAAGAGTATATGAGAAGCGGAAAGTAAATCATGCAAGTTGCAAGAATGTAAAGGGATGGGATTGGAGTGTGCAAACGTAATTGGAGACACGGAGATTTTTGGCGTGGTTCCGATAGGTGGTGCTATCGTACATCCACGTTGATGGAGACTTCAAGCCACGAAGGGTAACGATTGCGCGAGTCCACAGAGGGCTCCACCCACAAAGGGTCCACAAAGAAGCAACCTTGTCTATCCCACCGTGGCCATCGCCCATGAAGGACTTGCCTCACTAGGGTAGATCTTCATGAAGTAGGCGATATCCTTGCCCGTACAAACTCCTTGGTTCAACTCCACAATCTTGACGGAGGCTCCCAAGTGACACCTAACCAATCTAGGAGACACCACTCTCCAAAAGGTAATAGATGGTGTGTTGATGATGAACTCCTTGCTCTTGTGCTTCAAATGATAGTCTCCTCAACACTCAACTCTCTCTCATAGGATTGGATTTTGTAGAAAGATGATTTGAGTGGAAAGCAACTTGAGGAAGGCTAGAGATCAAGATTTATGTGCTTGGAATGGAATATCTTGACCTCAACACAAGTGTCGATGGTTCTCTCTCTCAGAAAATGTATGTTGGAAGTGTAGGCATATTCTGATGGCTCTCTCCTCGAATGAAGAGTGTGTGGAGGGGTATATATAGACTCCACACAAAATCTAACCGTTACACACAGATCACCAAACTCGGTGGGACCGAATCATACAACTCGGTCAGACCGATTTAGTTCAAAATGTGACGTTAGGGTTTTCGGTGGGACCGACATGATCAACTCGGTGGGACTGATTCCATTAGGGTTAGGGTAAAGCCTCATCTCGGTTGGACCGATTACACAAACTCGATGGGACCAATTTTGGTAATAAGCTAAACAGAGACTTGGCCAAGCAAACTCGGTGGGACCGATTTCATATTTCGGTGGGACTGAAATTAATGCAATAGGCAACAGAGAGTTTGCAAGCCCATCTCGGTGAGACCGAGATCCCATCGGTGAGACCGAATTGATTAGGGTTTCTGGCAGTGGCTATGTCAAGTGAACTCGGTGGCGCCAGATAGGAAATTTCGGTGGGGCAGAGTTTGACTTTTGGTTTAGGACATATGTGGATGTGAGAAAGTGGTTTGAGGGCTGTGGAGCATATCACTAAGCGCTTTGAGCAAGCAAGCCATTAAGCAACACCTCATCCCCTCTTAATAGTATTGGCTTTCCTATGGACTCAATGTGATCTTGGATCACTAAAATGAAAAATGCAGAGTCCTAAGCTTTGAGCTTGAGCCAATCTTGTTCTTATCATCTCGAAAGGGTTCCACATCCTCTAGTCCATGCCACTCCATTGTTGAACTTATCTGAAGCATACTAGATGAAAGGATTAGTCCAACAATAGATATGTTGACATTAATTACCAAAATCACCGAGGGAGCACTTGTGCTTTCAATCTCCCCCTTTTTGGTAATTGGTGACAACATACATGAAAGCTTTAGATAAATATGTAGAGAATAACAAGTAAAGCTTTGGAAAGACATGCAACATGCATAGGCTCCTCCTATATGTATGCAATCATGTAAATATGGAATATAAGAGCATGTGAATGCATAAGCATGACAGAGTAAGCAATGTGTTACATGTATCTTGGCTATATGCATCAGAGCAAATGATGTAAGAATAGGAAATGTACCTTCATGCTCATGAGTCCTTGTTGCAAACAGTATGTACAACAACAAGAAATCCTCATGCACATGAGTGTGATGCATATACTTACCTTGTGGTCTTGAGTTGGCTTAGAAGGAGATGAACCTAAGTAAACAAGGTTAGATAACACAGGTACATCTACAAGCTAGAGCAACCAAAAGAAACCACAATAGTACCAAGACTGGGATGACATGTAGTGAGTGAGTACTGAGTACTCTATTTGATATAGACATGTCCCCAAAAGGTAAAGATATGCAATGAATTCACAGATTTCCTTCCCTAGCAGTCTTTCTCCTCCTGAATCTTGTATTGGATAATGGGAGAACGTAGGGAAACAAAATCAGAGCAAAACAGACCATAACCATAAACATAACATAGACATGTCTTTCCCCTCTTAAAGACATGTGACTTCTCTCCTCTTGAACACCAAGCATCTGGGGCCTTTGATGTGATTACCTCTCTCTCACTCTTTCTCTTTCCCCCCTTTTTCTTTTCCCCCTTTGAAGAGAATAAGCTTTGATGTGATCTCTCTCCCCCTTTGACATCAATTTCCAAGAAGGGATCTTCTGGAGTGTGAGTCAAATAGGTTTGGTCCTTCAGTCACAGGGCAAAGTAGCATATAGATCGTGATGCTGGTAGAGGACACGAATCATCGAGTGGAGCTATAATAAAACTGCAAGAACGAATGGCAAATTGTCTTCTCTACAGTGAAAACAGTGATACCGAGTTGTAGTCATCGGTGGCACCAAATTGGTTCGGTGTGACCGAAAGCAACATATCTTTATGACTGAGTTCAACACAGATAGAACACTTGTCACCTCAGCTCACTAGGAAAAAAGATCTCACAAAGATTTGCAAGGAATTAACTAAAGGATTTGCAATGAATTGGATACAGGGAAATGCAGAACTAAAACAGAGAAAAGAAAATCTAGATGAAGTATGCAAAAACTCAAGGAAACACTAGAGACCTTCATCTAGAATTGGGCGGTCACAAAGTCATCTATGTTAGAGTATATTGACGGAGGAGTCAAGTGAGAACACTTGATCATAAGTCATACTCATTGTTTAAGCTTAAAATGGGGTTACCATTTTTTGTTTAAGCATTTGATGTATTCACATCTTGTTGAGTTGCTTTGACCTGAGACTTGAGGTAAAGCTTCTCTAAGATGGAATGACATACTTTGGGTGGTGGTGTTGATCTTGATCATTTAGTTGAACTTGTGTGGGTAGATTAAGGTTGATGTAGCGCAAGAATGGTTGGGAGCACCACTTGGAGTTGAGTTCATCTACCTACATGGGTCAGTTTTCCAAGGAAGAGCACTTGTGTATCCAAAATGACAATCATGAAATTTGATACCAAATGAAATTTGATACATAGAATTTGTCAAAGGATATGTTGAAGTGTTTCATGCTTCCTTGTTTTCAACCACCATTGAGTAGAGACTTGGTGATGTAGAGATTGCTCAAGATGTGAGTGAGTTGCAATCTCATAGATTTAGATTCATCCAAGTACCTAGAAGGGTTAGGTAGCATGCAAGGGTGCAAATATATCCAAGACATATGATCATCATCAGAGAGATATCAAGGATTAGTAATAGATTCATGCCTTGCATGTATCCAAATGGAGTCACTACTCCAAGTTTGAAGCATCAATGATGTTCAATTCACCTCTCAAACGGCAAAAGACTTTCTCATCAAGCGGTTTGGTGAATATATCCGCCAATTTCTTATCGGTACGAACATGTTTAAGACAATGTCCCCTTTAGCAACATGATCTCGAATGAAATGATGATGAACTTCATTATGCTTAGTTCGAGAATGTTGCACAGGATTGTGGGCGATCTTAATAGCACTCTCATTGTCACAAAGCAATGGAACATGTTTCACATGGATCCCATAATCTTTAAGAGTTTGGGTCATCCAAAGTAATTGAGCACAACATGAACCGGCGACAATGGATTCTGCTTCGGCAGTTGATAAGGATGCTGAATTTTGTTTCTTGGAGGACCAAGATACAAGAGATCTACCAAGAAATTGACAAGTACCCGAAATGGACTTTCTACCAACCTTGTCTCCGGCATAGTCCGAATTGGAATAGCCAACAAGATCAAAAAAGGACCTCTTAGGATACCAAATGCCAAAATTTGGTGTATGTATTAAGTATCTCACTATCCTTTTCACAGCCTTAAGATGACATTCTTTGGGGGGCGCTTCATATCGTGCACACATGCACACACTTAGCATGATATCGGGATGGGAGGCACATATATATAACAATGAACCAATCATAGATCGGTAAACCTTTTGGTCAACCGGTTTACCATCCTTAGTCAAATCAAGATGTCCACTAGTAGGCATGGGAGTTTTCATACCTTTGCTTTCTTGCATGTTGAACTTCTTGAATAAGTCCTTGGTGTACTTTGTTTGAGAGACAAAGGTGCCTTCCTTAGTTTGCTTGATTTGCAAACCAAGAAAGAACTTGAGTTCACTCATCATAGACATCTCAAACTTCTCCGACATTAGCTTCCCAAACTTTTCACTAAAAAGGGGGTTAGTCGAACCAAATATGATATCATCAACATAAATTTCGCAACGAAAAAATTCACCATTAACCCTTTTAGTAAAAAGAGTAGAATATATTTTTCCAATCTCAAACCCTTTATCAATAAGGAACTTGGTCAAGCATTTGTACCACGCTCTAGGAGCTTGTTTAAGACCATAAAGAGCTTTGTGAAGTTTGTAAACATGATCTGGTTTCTTAGGATTGACAAAGCCGGGAGGTTGTTTAACATAAACTTCCTCCTCAATTTCACCATTTAGAAAAGCAGTTTTAATGTCCATTTGGTATAAAGTGATATCATGGTGATTAGCATAGGCAAGCAAGATGCGGATGGACTCAAGTGTAGCAACGGGGGCATATGTCTCACCGTAGTCCATACCTTCGACTTGAGTGTAGCCTTGGGCGACTAGACGAGCTTTGTTGCGGACGACTTGACCATCTTCGTCTTGCTTGTTGTGAAACACCCATTTGGTACCAATGATGTTGTGGTTGTTGTTAGGCTTCTCGACCAATGTCCACCCTTGATTTCTCTCAAAGTTGTGTAGCTCTTCATGCATGGCGTTTATCCAATCTGGACCTTCCAATGCTTCTTCAACCTTCGTAGGTTCAATACTAGAGATGAATGAATAATGTTCACAAAAATTAGCCAAACGAGATTTAGAGCGAGTGATTCTCCCAATTTGGATATCATTGTAGATTTGCTCGACGGGATGGTCTCTAGCGACTCTTGCTTGAACTCGTGAGAGCTTTTGTTTTGCTTGGGGTGGAACATCTTCTTCATTATCTTGTCCTTCTTCATTCTTGGCGTTCTTCATTATTGGTGTTGTTGTTCCCTTGTCATGGTGGAGAAGGAGGTTGATGAGGTTCATCTTGGTGTACTTCCTCGTTTTCTTCATCTTGGTGTGTCCCACTCATGGATGTTTCCATGTCGACTCTTGGTTCACCTTGTCGTGAGGTAGAAGCTTCCACTTGGACGGACGAGGTACTCTCCTTCACCTCCATTGGACGGATCTTGCCAATAGACAGGTCTTGGATTGCTTCCAAAGGATCTTTATCTCCTATATCAATTGGCAATTGCTCTACTTGCGATCCGTTAGATTCATCAAACTTCACATCTACCATCTCTTCAACTTGGGGTTTGTTACTGGTGAGATGCTCGTATGCCGTCTTGCCAAGTAGCTTGTGAAGATACAAGTGATTTGTTGCATGACAAGCTGTCTCAACGGCTTCCGCCCAAAAGTGCTTTGGAGGCTTGTACTCATCAAGCATCGTCCTCACCATCTCAATAAGAGTTTGGTTCTTTGTCTCAACAACTCCATTTTGTTGAGGCGTGTATGTAGCCGAGAACTCATGTGAGATCCCTTCTTCATCAAGAAAGGTATCCACATTTGCGTTCTTGAACTCCGTTCCGTTGTCGCTGCGAACCTTCTTGATCTCCACTTCAAATTGATTTTGGGCCTTCCTAGCAAAGTTCTTGAAGATCTTTTGGACCTGCGATTTATCATCAAGAAAGAACACCCACGTAAATCTTGAAAAATCATCAACTATAACTAGACCAAATGAGTTACCACCGAGACTCTTATAGGCAATGGGACCAAAAAGATCCATATGAAGTAGCTCGAGTAGTCTTCTCATGGTCATAATGTTCTTCACAGGGTGGCTTCCTCCAACTTGTTTTCCTGCTTGACAAGCACTACAAAGTCTATCCTTGTCAAATATAACAACTTTTACTCCAAGGATATGATCACCTTTAATTAGCTTATCAAGATTTTGCATGCCCACATGACCTAACCTTCTATGACACAACCAACCTTTCGAGGATTTAGCAATTAGGCAAGTTCTAGGTTGAGCCTTCTTAGTGAAATCAACAATGTAAAGATCGCCACTACGTGTGCCGGTAAAGACCATTTTATGGTTATCTCTACGAAACTCTTGGCAATCTACTTCAGTAAATAGGACATTGAAACCAAAGTCAACAAGTCTAGATACGGAAAGTAAATTGTAGCCAAGAGATTCAACGAGCATAACATTTTGTATGGAGCTATCATGTGAGATGGCCACCTTACCAAGGCCAACCACCTTACCCTTTGAGTTATCACCAAAAGTGACATACTTTCAAGGGCCATCATTTTCAGCAAGCTCATGAAAACATATCTTTGTCTCCGGTCATATGATCGGTACACCCACTATCAAGAACCCATTCCTTTCCTCCGGCCATGTAGCCGCGAAGATTAGCCATAATACCAAAGTGTCTCATTGCATCATCAAGATCATAGTCACTATCATCATCCTCATCGTAGTATCCATGTTCAACATCGTCATAAGGTGGATCAATTCCTAGAGAGAGTGATTCATTAGAAGTGTGACCATAACAATGTTCATCTCTATGAATTCTAATGACTTCGGAAATGATATTGCTAATGATTCCAACATCTCCTATGGCACTCGTAAGATTTGTAAGCTCAAATAAACAGTCACCAAATTTGGGGTCATTGGAACTCATCTTACTCAAGGCAATAGACTTATGAAGAATCTCATCTAAGTTTTTCAAGGAATAGTTTGGAAAAGGTTCCTCAAGGAATCTCCATATGGTGAGGCACAACCAAGAGCAGGCAAGCTAGCAAGCAAGTTTCTAGGCAAACCTCTAGTGATTAAATTCACAGTTCTAAGATTGCGAATCATGTCAATAGACTCATCAAGAGTAGGATGCAAAGGATCAACATGAGGCGCACAAGGTCTAGTAATGTACTTATCCAAATGATATTCATTGGAAATCTCAAGCATCTCATTTTTTCACTCATGAAAGTACTCTCCATCAAGTATAGGCACTCTACGTCTAAGACTCCCCAACGTACACTCATCCATCTTCCTCTAAAGGTGTTTAAACCAAAGCAATGGAAACCAATGCTCTGATACCAATTGAAAGGATCGAGAAGAGGTGTCTAGAGGGGGGGTGAATAGACTCTTAGCAAAGAAATTTGCAGTTTTTAAATTCTTTAAGTTGAAGTGGAGTTTTAGGACAAGTTCAAACATTCACAATACATATCAAGCAAGCATGACAAGAGTATATGAGCAGCGTAATGTAAATCATGCAAGTTGCAAGAATGTAAAGGGATGGGATTGGAGTGTGCAAACGCAATTGGAGACACTAAGATTTTTGGTGTGGTTCCGATAGGTGGTGCTATCGTACATCCACGTTGATGGAGACTTCAACCCACAAATGGTAACGGTTGCGCGAGTCCATGGAGGGCTCCACCCACGAAGAAGCAAACTTGTCTATCCCACCATGGCCATCGCCCATGAAGGACTTGCCTCACTAGGGTAGATCTTCATGAAGTAGGCGATCTCCTTGCCCGTACAAACTCCTTGGTTCAACTCCACAAGCTTGACGGAGGCTCTCAAGTGACACATAACCAATCTAGGAGACACCACTCTCCAAAAGGTAATAGATGGTGTGTTGATGATGAACTCCTTGCTCTTGTGCTTCAAATGATAGTCTCCTCAACACTCAACTCTCTCTCATAGGATTGGATTTGGTAGAAAGATGATTTGAATGGAAAGCAACTTGAGGAAGGCTAGAGATCAAGATTTATGTGGTTGGAATGGAATATCTTGACCTCAACACAAGTGTAGGTGGTTCTCTCTCAGAAAATGTATGTTGGAAGTGTAGGCATATTCTGATGGCTCTCTCCTCGAATGAAGAGTGGGTGGAGGGGTATATATAGCCTCCACACAAAATCTAACCGTTACACACAAATCACCAAACTCGGTGGGACCGGATCATACAACTCAGTCAGACCGGTTTAGTTCAAAATGTGACCGTTAGGGTTTTCGGTGGGACCGACATGATCAACTCGGTGGGACCGATTCCATTAGGGTTAGGATAAAGCCTCATCTCGGTTGGACCGATTACACAAACTCGGTGGGACCGATTTTGGTAATAAGCTAAATAGAGAGTTGGCCAAGAAAACTCGGTGGGGCCGATTTCATATTTCGGTGGGACCGAAATTAATTCAATAGGCAATGGAGAATTTGCAAGCCCATCTCGGTGAGACCGAATTGATTAGGGTTTCTGGTAGTGGCTATGTCAAGTGAACTCGGTGGCGCCAGATAGGAAATTTTGGTGGGGCCGAGTTTGACTTTTGGTTTGGGACATATGTGGATGTGAGAAAGTGGTTTGAGGGCTGTGGAGCTTATCACTAAGCACTTTGAGCAAGCAAGCCATTAAGCAACACCTCATCCCCTCTTAATAGTGTTGGCTTTCCTATGGACTCAATGTGATCTTCGATCACTAAAATGAAAAATGTAGAGTCCCAAGCTTTGAGCTTGAGCCAATCCTTTGTTCTTATCATCTCGAAAGGGTTCCACATCCTCTAGTCCATGCCACCCCAATGTTGAACTTATCTGAAGCATACTAGATGAAAGAATTAGTCCAACAAGAGATATATTGACATTAATTACCAAAATCACCCAGGGAGCACTTGTGGTTTCCCCCACAATCTAAGAATCAACGTTATGATAAGAGAGACTTCATTGCTAGGAAGCACGGTAAAGAAAGAGAACCATGGGTTCAGAAACCTATGCCCTTTCCTCCTAAACCATCCAAGAAAAAGGATGATGAGCATTTGGAGCACTTTGTTGAAATGCTTAGACCTGTCTTTTTGCGTATGCGTTTGACTGATATTCTGAAAATGTCTCCTTATGCTAAGTATATGAAAAACATTGTTACAAATAAAAGAAAGATACCAGAAGCTGAAATTTCCACCATGCTTGCTAATTACACTTTTAATGGTGGAATACCAAAGAAACTAGGAGATCGAGGAATACCAACTATACCATGCTCCATTAAAAGAAACTATGTTAAAACTGCTTTATGTGATCTTGGAGCCGGTGTTAGTGTTATGACTTTCTCTTTATATCATAGACTTGATTTGAATAAGTTGACACCTACTAAAATCTCTTTGCAAATGGCTGATAAATCAGCTGCTATACCCATCGGTATTTGTGAGGATTTGCCTGTTGTGGTTGCAAACGTTACTATCTTAACGAACATTGCTATTTTTGATATTCCCGAGGATGACAGTATGTTGATCATCCTTGGTAGACCCTTTTTGAATACTGCAGGGGCTGTTATTGATTACAACAAGGTCAATGCCACTTTTCATGTAAATGGTAATGAGCATACGGTACAATTTCCGAAGAAACAACCTCAAGTACATAGCATCAATTCTATTGGAAAATTTTCAACTATTGCTATCAGACGTTTTGAGTTCCCCCTACCTACTATCAAAAAGAAATATGATATTCTTATTGTTGGGGACATGCATATCCCCGTTGAGGTAACCTAGGATTATTCAAAAATTCTCCAGTTTCATGTTATTCGAAAGAAGTTTGTTAATAAGACTTTATCAACCTTGTTAATGGATTCCTTTTGATGAGCATGAGATGAATGAATTTAGAAAGCACAACTCTCTGTACCCACCTTTTACTTTCTGTTATTTAGAATAAATAAAGAAAAAAATAGCATTATCCGTCTGTTTTCTGATTTATCCGTGCAATAAAAATGCCTCGAAATAAAAGTTCTCCAAATGCCCTAAAAATTTAGTATAATTTTTTATAGAATATTTTAGAATTTCTAGCACTGGGAATGCACCAGGGGGCTGCACCTGTGGACCACAAGGGTGGAGGGCGCACCCCTGCCTTGTGGGTCCCACGTAGGCCCCCCTCACTTATTCCAGCACCCATCCACTTCTTCTTCCTCCAAAAAATCACCCCGTTGCTCAAACCCGTACTCTAGCTCATCTTGCTGCCATTTTCGATCTCCTTCTGCAAAGCTCCATTTGCAAAACTGTTTTGGGGGATTACTCTTCGGTATGTGAATCCTCCAATGGTCCAATTAGTTTTTGTTCTAGTGCTTTATTTATTGCAAATTTTGGTTGCTGTGGTGACCTTGTTCTTGAGCTTTCATGTCAAATTTATATGGTCCAATGTAGTTTTGATGCATGATATAGCCTCTAGACACTTGTAGGAGTAGTTGCTATCAATTATGTTGAGTTTTGTTCACTTTTATTTTTGAGTCACTAAAAATTTCAGAAATGTTCAGAGAAAAGAAATGATGAAGAGATGGTTGAAAGGCTCTTCAAGTCGGGGTTCAAAGGAAAATGAGAATAAAGAGAAGAAGAAGCCCAAGTACAACCTTTGTCAGACCGCGGAGGTCCGACCTGTGAATGGCCAAGTGATGCATTCTTGAGGGCGACCGAAATTTATGAAGATTTCTACTATTTGGCTGAGAATGCAGGCATCACCGGCTTCCTCCATGATAAGTGTGATCAATACCTCCTACTCACTAATACCTTTGTGCAAAATTTTCACTTTCATGCTAGGAAATCACCACCCATGGTAGATTTTTATTTATATGATGAGAATAATGAGATGATGCTTTATGATTTTTGCGAGGTTTGCAAATTACCTTATGAGGGCAGTGTCAATGAGCTAGGCCCTAGAGATGTGGAAGATTTTATCGAGGAAGTTACTGTAGGGGAAAAGGGAAGAGTGCCGGAAGAGAGAGTGGCTAGTTTACATTTTCCTATTTTATGCTATTATTCATTATTTGCGGGGAGATGTTTGATTGGTCGTGGGGAGAGTGGAGGCCTTAGTGCCCCTGACCTAGCTATATTGCACCATGCTTTACTTCGTGATAGAACTTTCAGTTTGGGCACCATTGTTTCTCGACGGTTGAGTTTAAACCGTTCGAGGGGTCCTATCTTTGGAGGTATCTATGCCTCCCACCTTGCTAGACACTTTGAGATACCTATTAGGCATGCTAAAGAAGAGGAAATGCCGCTACCCACTATATACTTAGACTACAACAGTATGGTAGCGCATGTTCTTATTAGCGATGATAAGTGATATGTCTCCAACGTATCTATAATTTATGAAGTATTCATGTTGTTATATTATCATTCTTGGATGTTCTACAATCATTTTATAGCAACTTTATATCATTTTTGGACTAGCCTATTGACCCTGTGCCCAGTGCCAGTTGTTGTTTTTTGCTTGTTTTTTACATCGTAGGAAATCAATATCAAACGGAGTCCAAACACCGTGAAACTTTTTCTGGATTTTTACTGGACCAGAAGACCACCAATGGGCCAGATCAGCACCTGGGGGGTGCCCCGAGGGGGCGCAACACACCAGGGCGCGCTTGGCGCGCCTGGGCGTGCCCAGGTGGGCTATCCCCACCTCGGTGGCCTCCTGCACCCCCTCTTTACCCTATAAATTCCCAAATATTCCAAAAACCCTCGGGGTTAACCTAGATCAGAAGTTCCGCCACTGCAAGGCTATGTAGCTACCGAAAACCAATCTAGACCATGTTCCGGCACCCTGCCGGAGGGGGGAATCATCTCCGATGGCCATCTTCATCATCCCGGCGGCCACCATGATGAGGAGGGAGTAGTCCACCCTCGGGGCCGAGGGTTTATACCAGTAGCTATGTGTTTAATCTCTCTCTCTCTCTCATGATCTTGAGATGTCACGATCTTGATGTATCACGGGCTTTGTTAATATAGTCGGATCATATGATGTTTTCCCTCTCTATATTGTGATGAATTGAGTTTTCCCTTTGAGATTTCATTTTATCGGATTGAATACTTTTATGGATTTGAGAGCACTTGATATATGTCTTGCATATGAATAATCGTGGTGACAATGGGGTATCATGTTGATTCACTTGATATATGTTTTGGCAGTCAACTCGTGGATTCCCGAGGTGACATTGGGGTAATCTATGCATAGGGGTTGATGCATGATGTCTACTACATAACCTTCTTCTTCTAGACGTTGTTGGGACTCCAAGTGCAGAGGTTTGTAGGACAGTAGCAAATTTCCCTCAAGTGGATGACCTAAGGTTTATCAATTCGTGGGAGGCGTATGATGAAGATGGTCTCTCTCAAACAACCCTGCAACCAAATAACAAAGAGTCTCTTGTGTCCCCAACACACCCAATACAATGGTAAATTGTATAGGTGCACTAGTTCGGCGAAGAGATGGTGATACAAGTGCAATATGGATGGTAGATATAGGTTTTTGTAATCTGAAATTATAAAAACAGCAAGGTAACAAGCGGTAAAAGTGAGTGTAAACGGTATTGCAATGCTAGGAAACAAGGCCTAAGGTTCATACTTTCACTAGTGCAAGTTCTCTCAACAATAATAACATAATTGGATCATATAACTATCCCTCAACATGCAACAAAGAGTCACTCCAAAGTCACTAATAGCGGAGAACAAACGAAGAGATTATGGTAGGGTACGAAACCACCTCAATGTTATCCTTTCTGATCGATCTATTCAAGAGTCCGTAGTAAAATAACACGAAGCTATTCTTTCCGTTCGATCTATCATAGAGTTCATACTAGAATAACACCTTAAGACACAAATCAACCAAAACCCTAATGTCACCTAGATACTCCAATGTCACCTCAAGTATCCGTGGGTATGATTATACGATATGCATCACACAATCTCAGATTCATATATTCAACCAACACAAAGAACTTCAAAGAGTGCCCCAAAGTTTCTACCGGAGAGTCAAGATGAAAACGTGTGCCAACCCATATGCATAGATTCCCAAGGTCACGGAAGCCGCAAGTTGATCACCAAGACATACATCAAGTGAATCAATAGAATACCCCATTGTCACCATGGGTATCCCACACAAGATATACATCAAGTGTTCTCAAATCCTTAAAGACTCAATCCGATAAGATAACTTCAAAGGGAAAACTCAGTCCATTACAAGAGAGTAGAGGGGGAGAAACATCATAAGATCCAACTAGAATAGCAAAGCTCGCGGTACATCAAGATCGTGCCAAATCAAGAACACGAGAGAGAGGGAGATCAAACACATAGGTACTGGTACATACCCTCAGCCCCGAGGGTGAACTACTCTCTCCTCGTCATGGAGAGCGCCGGGATGATGAAGATGGCCACCGGTGAGGGATCCCCCCTCCGGCAGGGTGCCGGAACAGGGTTCCGATTGGGTTTTAGTGGCTACAGAGGCTTGCGGCGGCGGAACTCCCGATCTAGGTTATATTCTGGGGGTTTCTGCATATATAAGAGGTTTTGGCGTCGAGAACAAGTCAGGGGGGTCTCCGAGGCTGCCACGAGGTAGGGGGCGTGCCCCCCACCCTTGTGGGTGCCTCGGGACTCTTCTCGCCTATCTCCGATACTCCGTGGGCTTCTTCTGGTCCAAAAATAATCTCCATCAATTTTCAGGTCAATTGGACTCCGTTTGGTTTTCCTTTTGTGCGATACTCAAAAACAAGGAAAAACAGAAACTGACATTGGGCTCTAGGTTAATAGGTTAGTCCCAAAAATCATATAAAATAGCATATAAATGCATATAAAACATCCTAGATGGATAATATAATAGCAGGGAACAATCAAAAATTACAGATACATTGGAGACGTATCAATGCACAATCTTGTCTTTGTTTCTCTAATAAAAATCTTGGGGCACTCTTTGAAGTTCTTTGTGTTGGATTGAATATTACGAATCTGAATTTGCTTTGGTGTTATTTTAGTATGAAATCTTGGTTAGATCGATCAGAAAGAATAGCTTGGTGTTATTTTAATACGAACTCTAGGATAGATTGATCGGAAAGAATAGCTTTGAGGTGGTTTCGTACCCTACAAACAATTCCATCTTATGTTCTCCGCTAGATAGGAACTTTGGACTGATTCTTCATCGCACTTTGAGGGACAGTTATATGATCCAATTATATTAGCATTGTTGAGAGATTGCACTAGTGAAAGTTCGTACCCTAGGCCTCATTTTCAAGCATTGCAATACCGTTTTTGTGCCCATTTACTATTTGCTACCTTGCTGTTTTTATTTATTCAGATTATAAAAATATATTTCTACCATCAATATTACACTTTTATCACCATCTCTTCGCCGAACTAGTGCACCTATACAATTTGCCATTGTATTGGGTGTGTTGGGGACACAAGAGATTTCTTGTATTTGGTTGCAAGGTTGTTTGAGAGAGAACATCTTCATCCTACACCTCCCACAAATTAATAAACCTTAGGTTATCCACTTGAGGGAAAATTGCTACTGTCCAACAAAACTCTGCGCTTGGAGGCCCAACATGAGTCTACAAGAATAAAGTTGCGTAGTAGACATTGCTACCTCTTGAGCACCGTGTTGGTTTTCCCTTGAAAAGGAAATGGTGATGTAGTAAAGTAGCGTAAGTATTTCCCTCAGTTTTTGAGAACCAAGGTATCAATCCAGTAGGAGATCACGCTCGAGTCCCACGCACCTACACAAACAAATAAGAACCTCGCAACCAACATGATAAAGGGGTTGTCAATCCCTTCACAGTCACTTACGAGAGTGAGATCTGATAGATATGATAAGATAATATTTTTGGTATTTTTATAATAAAGAGAAATAAAGATGCAAAGTAAAATAAACGGCAAAGGAAATAGCTAAGTGTTGGAAGATTAATATGATGGAAGATAGACCCTGGGGGCATAGGTTTCACTAGTGGCTTCTCTCAAGAGCATAAGTATTACGGTGGGTAAACGAATTACTGCCGAGGAATTGATAGAATTGAGCATAGTTATGAGAATATCTAGGTATGATCATGTATATAGGCCTCACGTCCGTGACAAGTAGACCGAAACAATTCTCTATCTACTACTATTACTCCACACATCAACCGCTATCCAGCATGCATCTAGAGTATTAAGTTCATAAGAACAGAGTAATGCTTTAAGTAAGATGACATGATGTAGAGGGATAAACTCATGCAATATGATATAAACCCCATCTTTTTATCCTTGATGGCAACAATACAATATGTGTCGGTTCCCTTTCTGTCACTGGGATCGAGCACCACAAGATTGAACCCAAAGCTAAGCACTTCTCCTATTGGAAGAAAGATCAATCTAGATGGCCAAACCAAACTGATAATTCGAAGAGACTTGCAAAGATAAACCAATCATACATAAAATAATTCAGAGGAGATTCAAATATTGTTCATAGATTAACTTGATCATAAACCCACAATTCATCGGATCTCGACAAACACACCGCAAAAGAAGATTACATCGAATAGATCTCCAAGAAGATCGAGGAGAACTTTGTATTGAGATCCAAAGAGAGAGAAGAAGCCATCTAGCTAATAACTATGGACCCGTAGGTCTGAAGTAAACTACTCGCACATCACCAGAGAGGCCATGGAGTTGATGTAGAGGCCCTCCATGATCAATGCCCCCTCTGGCGGAGCTCCGGAAAAGGCCCCGAGATGGGATCTCTCAGGTACAGAAGTTTGTGGCGGTGGAATTAGGTTTTCGTGGTGCTCCTGGATGTTTGGGGGGTACGTGGATACATATAGGAGGAAGAAGTACGCCGGTGGAGCAACGAGGGGCCCACGAGAGTGGAGGGCGCGCCCAGGGGGGTAGACGCGCCCCCTGCCTCGTGCCCTCCTCGATCGTTTCTTGACGCCCACTCCAAGTCTTCTGGATCACATTTGTTGAGAAAACCACGTTCCCGAAGGTTTCATTCCGTTTGGACTCCGTTTGATATTCCTTTTCGACGAAACTCTAAAATAGGCACAAAAAAACAACAATTTGGGCTTGGACTCCGGTTAGTAGGTTAGTCCCAGAAATGATATAAATGTGTGAAATAAAGCCCATTAACATCCAAAATAGATAATATAATAGCATGGAGTAATCAAAAATTATAGATACATTGGAGACGTATCAAGCATCCCCAAGCTTAATTGCTGCTCGTCCTCGAGTAGGTAAATGATAAAAGAAGAATTTTTGATGTGGAATGCTTTCTAACATATTTCTCAATGTAATTTTTTTCTTTATTGTGGGATGAATGTTCAGATCCAAAAGATTCACGATAAAAGTTTAATATTGACATAAAAATAATAATACTTCAAGCATACTAACTAAGAAATTATGTCTTCTCAAAATAACATGGCCAAAGAAAGTTATCCCTACAAAATCATATAGTCTGGCTATGCTCTATCTTCACCACACACAATATTTAAATCATGCACAACCCCAATGACAAGCCAAGCAATTGTTTCATACTTTTGATGTTCTCAAACTTTTTCAATCTTCACGCAATATATGAGCGTGAGCCATGGATATAGCACTATATGTGGAATAGAATGGTGGTTGTGGAGAAGACAAAAAAAGGAGAAGATAGTCTCACATCAACTAGGCGTATCAACGGGCTATGGAGATGCCCACCAATAGATATCAATGTGAGTGCGTAGGGATTGCCATGCAATGGATGCACTAGAGCTATAAGTATATGAAAGCTCAACAAAATAAACTAAGCGGGTGTGAATCCAACTCGCTTGCTCATGAAGACCTAGGTCATTTTGAGGAAGCCCGTCATTGGAATATACAAGCCAAGTTCTATAATGAAAAATTCCCACTAGTATATGAAAGTGATATCATAGGAGACTCTCTATCATGAAGATCACGGTGCTACTTTGAAGCACAAGTGTGGAAAAAGGATAGTAGCATTGTCCCTTCTCTCTTTTTCTCTCATTTTTTATTTGGGCCCTCTTTCTTTTTTTCTTCTTTTTGGCCTCTTTTCTCTTTTTTTAAATTTTTTCGTCCGGAGTCTCATCCCGACTTGTGGGGGAATCATAGTCTCCATCATCCTTTCCTCACTTGGGACAATGCTCTAATAATGATAATCATCACACTTTATTTACTTACAACTCAAGAATTACAACTTGATACTTAGAACAAAAATATGACTCCATGTGAATGCCTCCGGCGGTGTACCGGGATGTGCAATGATGCATGAGTGACATGTATGAAGAATTATGAATGGTGGCTTTGCCACAAATACGATGTCAACTACATGATCATGCAAGCAATATGACAATGATGAAGCGTGTCACAATAACGGAACGGTGGAAAGTTGCATGGCAATATATCTCGGAATGGCTATGGAAATGCCATAATAGGTAGGTATGGTGGATGTTTTGAGGAAGGTATATGGTGGGTTTAAGGTACCGGCGAAAGTTGCGCGATACTAGAGAGGCTAGCAATGGTGGAAGGATGAGAGTGCGTATAATCCATGGACTCAACATTAGTCATAAAGAAATCACATACTTATTGCAAAAATATATTAGTTATCAAAACAAAGTATTACACGCATGCTCCTAGGGGGATAGATTGGTAGGAGAAGACCATCGCTCGTCCCCGACCGCCACTCATAAGGAAGACAATCAGTAAATAAATCATGCTCCGACTTCATCACATAACGGTTCACCATACATGCATGCTACGGGAATCACAAACTTCAACACAAGTATTCCTCAAATTCACAACTACTCAACTAGCATGACTCTAATATCACCATCTCCATATCTCAAAAGAATTATCAAGTATCAAACTTCTCATAGTATTCAATGCACTACTGTGTAAGTTTTTATATTATTCCTAAAAGCAAATTTCCATGTTGTTCTAAAGGACTCTCAAAATGATATAAGTGAAGCATGAGAGATCAATAGTTTCTATAAAACAAATCCACCACTGTGCTCTAAAATATATAAGTGAAGCACTAGAGCAAAAACTATATAGCTCAAAAGATATAAGTGAAGCACATAGAGTATTCTAATAAATTTCAAATCATGTGAGTCTGTCTCAAAAGGTGTGTACAGCAAGTATGACTGTGGTAAACTAACAAGCAAAGACTCAAATCATACAAGATTCTCCAAGCAAAACACATATCATGTGGTGAATAAAAATATAGCTCCAAGTTAAGTTACTGATAGACGAAGACGAAAGAGGGGATGCCTTCTGGGGCATCCCCAAGCTTAGGATTTTTTGTGTCCTTGGATGTTACCTTGGGTGCCATGGGCATCCGCAAGCTTAGTCTCTTGCCACTCCTTGTTCCATAATCCATCAAATCTTTACCCAAAACATGAAAACTTCACAACACAAAACTCAAAATAGAAAATCTCGTGAGCTCCGTTAGCGAAAGAAAACAAAACACCACTTCAATATACTGTAATGAACTCATTCTTTATTTATATTGGTGGTAAACCTACTGTATTACAACTTCTCTATGGTTTATAAACTCTTTTACTAGCCACAGATTCATCAGAATAAGCAAACAACACACGAAAAACAAAATCTGTCAAAAACAGAAAAGTCTGTAGTAATATGTAGATAACTCAAACTTCTGGAACCCCCAAAATTCTAAAATAAATTGGTAGACGTGAGGAATTTATCTATTAATCATCTGAAAAATAATTAACTAATTAGCACTTTCCAAATAAAAATGGCAGCGATTCTCGTGAGCGCTAAAGTTTCTGTTTTTTACGGCAAGATCAAAAAGACTTTCCCCAATTCTTCCCAACGGTTCTACTTGGCACAAACACTAATTGAACACAAAAAACACAATCAAAACAGAGGCTAGATAAATTATTTATTACTAAAAAGGAGCAAAAAGAAAGGAATAAAAATAAAATTGGGTTGGCTCCCAACAAGCGCTATCGTTTAATTCCCCTAGGTAGGCATAAAAGCAAGGATAGATCTAGGTATTGCCATCTTTGGTATGCAATCCATAAGTGGATCTCATAATATATTCATATGGTAATTTAATTTTCTTTCTAGGAAAGTGTTTCATGCCTTTCCTTAATGGAAATTGGAATTTAATATTCCCTTCCTTCATATCAATAATTGCACCAATCGTTCTAAGGAAAGGTCTACCAAGAATAATAGGACATGAAGGATTGCAATCTATATCAAGAACAATGAAATCTATGGGCACATAGTTCCTATTTGCAACAATAAGAACATCATTAATTCTTCCCATAGGTTTCTTAATAGTGGAATTCGCAAGGTGCAAGTTTAAAGAACAATCATCAAAATCACGGAAACCTAGCAAATCACACAAAGTTTTTGGAATCGTGGAAACACTAGCACCAGATCACACAAAGCATAGCACTCATGATCTTTAATTTTAATTTGTATTGTAGGTTCCCACTCATCATAAAGTTTTCTAGGGATAGAAACTTCCAACTCAAGTTTTTCTTCATAAGATTGCATCAAAGCATCAACGATATGTTTAGTAAAAGCTTTATTTTGACTATAAGCATGAGGAGAATTTAGCACGGATTGCAACAAGGAAATACAATCTATCAAAGAAAAATTATCATAATGAAATTCCTTTAAATCTAAGATAGTGGGTTCATTGCTATTTAAAATTTTAACCTCTTCAATCCCACTTTTAACAATTTTTGCATCAAGATCTAAAAACTCAGAATTTTTGGAATGCCTTCTACATAAAGGTGGCTCATCTTCAGTCCCATCATTATCAAGATTCATATTGCAAAACAAAGATTAAATAGGATACACATCTATAACTTTTAGATCTTCATCTTTATTATCATGAAAACTAGAATAACACACTTTCACAAAGCAATCTTTCTTAGCACGCATCCTAGCGGTTCTTTCTTTACACTCATCAATGGAAATTCTCATGGCTTTGAGAGACTCATTGTCGGCGTTCTGGGAACAGGGGTCCCCAGACTTGCCTGCCTGCAGCCTGCGGCGTGGCTCAAGTGGGGGCCCAACACGGCCCATCTTCAGCAGCCCAAGCTCAAGACCCTCGCGAGGGGCCAAGCCTCGCGGGGTGGACGATAGGAAGCTTCCTCAGGAGCGGCCTCATTAGGAAGGCTCACGAGGAGGCAGAGAGATCAATGCAAGGATTCCTCGCGAGGATCCCGTGATGCAAGTCGTGACGAATCAAGACCAGGCGGGCGCCAGGCGGGCACCAGCCTGCGCAGAGTCCTTGTTTCCCCTTTGGTGCAAAGGGGGCAAGCACAGGCCAAGGCATCAGGCAAAGGTTACCATTCCGGTGCAACGAGACCAAGACCAGCCGGACGGCCGGACGGAGGTCACCGTGGAGCCCAAGACGGCATCATCACCAGTGCTTTTGGCAGCCGAAGACTACCTTTGGTCAGGATAACTTGTACTAGATATTCCCCTTCAAAATGGCCAATTGTTGGCGCCCTCCCCGCTCATTATTTTGGGGAGAGGCCCAGGGCCTCTATAAATAGAGCTAGCCACCACAGAGTAGAGGATCGAAGGGAAAGGAGAGGGAAAAGAGAGAGAAACCCAGTAGAGACTAAGTAGAACACACCGCACTAGCTCAAGAACACCCCCCGTGGGGCTGTTCTTCCCCTGTACTGTCCATCATCAGCCCTAGAGGCAATCCAGCACACCACACACTGGAGTAGGGTATTACACCACAACGGTGGCCTGAACCAGTATAAACCTCGTGTCTCTTGTGTTGTTCATCATTTTCATCTTAGTTCGCACGAGAGGATCGGACGTAGATCGATAGGGGAGAGATCTCCGCGTGCACCCCAGTGTTCGAACCTCAAGGGTCTGCCGGAACCCGAAATACGACACTCATGGATATCATGCTTAGGTGGAATAGATCTAAGTTTCAAAGAATCAACATCAAGAGAAATTCTATCAACATTCCTAGCCAATTCATCAACCTTAAGCAAATTTTCTTCAAGAAAAGCATTGAAATCCTTTTGCGAATTCATAAACTCCTTAACACTAGTCTCAAATTCAGAGGGCATCTTATTAAAATTTCCATAAGAATTGTTGTAGGAATTAACATAATTGTTAGAGGAATTACTAGGAAACGGCCTAGAATTAAAATTACCTCTATACGCGTTATCATCAAAATTGTTCCTACCAACAAAATTCACACCCATAGATTCATTATTATTCTCAATTAAGGTAGAAAAAGGCACATCATTAGGATCAGAGGAAACACTCTTATTAGCAAACAATTTCATGAGTTCATCCATCTTTCCACTCAAAACATTGATCTCTTCAACTGCATGCACTTTTTTACTAGTAGATCTTTCTGTGTGCCGTTGAGAATAGTTAACTATAATATTATCTAGGAGTTTAGTAGCTTCTCCTAAAGTGATTTCCATAAAAGTGCCTCCCGCGGCCGAATCTAAAAGATTTCTAGAAGCAAAGTTCAATCCGACATAATTTTTTTGATAATCATCCAAAGATTCAAACCATGTGTAGGGCAATTACGTATCATTAATTTCATCCTCTCCCAAGCTTGTGCAACATGTTCATGATCAAGTTGCTTAAAATTCATAATATCGTTTCTAAGAGAGATGATTTTAGCGGGAGGAAAATACTTAGAGATAAAAGCATCTTTGCACTTATTCCATGAATCAATACTATTTTTAGGCAAAGACGAAAAGCAAGCTTAAGCATGACCTCTAAGCAAAAACGGAAATAGCTTAAGTTAAAAAATATCATTATCCAGATATTTCTTCTTTTGCATATCACACAAATCAACAAAGTTGCTTAGATGGGTAGCGGCATCTTCACCAAGAAGGCCGACGAATTGATCTTTCATGACAAGATTCAACAAAGCAACATTAATTTCACAAGATTCAGCATCGGTAAGAGGAGCAATCGGAGTGCTAAGAAAATCATTGTTGTTGGTATTGGCAAAGTCACACAATTTAGTATTATCTTGAGCCATGTGACAACCAAGCAATCCAACACACAAGAAAACAAGAAGCAAGCGAAAAAGAGGCGAACGGAAAAAGAGAGGGCGAATAAAACAGCAAGGGTGAAGTTGGGGGGAGAGGAAAACCTGAGGCAAATGGCAAATAATGTAATGCGAGGGATAAGAGTTTGTGATCGGTACTTGGTATGTCTTGACTTGGCAACGACGCCAGAAATGGCTCGTTGTCGGGAGTCAAATCTTGACTTGACTTGGCGCGAATCTCCCCGGAAACGGCGCCAGAAATCCTCTGCGTTGGTTTTCCCTTGAAGAGGAAAGGGTGATGCAGTAAAGTAGCGTAAGTATTTCCCTCAGTTTTTGAGAACCAAGGTATCAATCTAGTAGGAGATCACGCTCGAGTCCCACGCACCTACACAAACAAATAAGAACCTCGCAACCAACATGATAAAGGGGTTGTTAATCCCTTCATGGTCAGTTACGAGAGTGAGATCTGATAGATATGATAAGATAATATTTTTGGTATTTTTATAATAAAGAGAAATAAAGATGCAAAGTAAAATAAACAGCAAAGGAAATAGCTAAGTGTTGGGAGATTAATATGATGGAAGATAGACCCGGGGGCCATAGGTTTCACTAGTGGCTTCTCTCAAGAGCATAAGTATTACGGTGGGTAAATGAATTACTGTCGAGCAATTGATAAAATTGAGCATAGTTATGAGAATATCTAGGTGTGATCATGTACATAGGCATCACGTCCGTGACAAGTAGACCAAAACGATTCTGCATCTACAACTATTACTCCACACATCGACCGCTATCCAGCATGCATCTAGAGTATTAAGTTCATAAGAATAGAGTAATGCTTTAAGTAAGATGACATGATGTAGAGGGATAAACTCATGCAATATGATATAAACCCCATCTTTTTATCCTTGATGGAAACAATACAATACGTGTCGGTTCCCTTTCTGTCACTGGGATCGAGCATCGCAAGATTGAACCCAAAGCTAAGCACTTCTCCTATTGCAAGAAAGATCAATCTAGTAGGGCAAACCAAACTGATAATTTAAAGAGACTTGCAAACATAAACCAATCATACATAAAAGAATTCAGAGGAGATTCAAATATTGTTCATAGATAAACTTGATCATAAACCCACAATTCATCGGATCTCGACAAACACACCGCAAAAGAAGATTACATCGAATAGATCTCCAAGAAGATCGAGGAGAACTTTGTATTGAGATCCAAAGAGAGAGAAGAAGCCATCTAGCTAATAACTATGGACCCGTAGGTCTGAAGTAAACTACTCACACATCACCGGAGAGGCCATGGAGTTGATGTAGAGGCCCTCCGTGATCAATGCCCCCTCCGGCGGAGCTCCAGAAAAAGGCCCGAGACGGGATCTCTCGGGTACAGAAGGTTGCGGCGGTGGAATTAGGTTTTCATGGTGCTCCTAGATGTTTGGGGGGTACGTGGATATATATAGGAGGAAGAAGTACGTTGGTGGAGCAACGAGGGGCCCACGAGGGTGGAGGGCATGCCTAGGGGGTAGGCGCGACCCCTGCCTCGTGCCCTCCTTGATCGTTTCTTGACGCCCACTCCAAGTCTCCTGGATCATGTTTGTTGAGAAAATCACGTTCCCAAAGGTTTCATTCCGTTTGGACTCCGTTTGACATTCCTTTTCGGCGAAACTCTAAAATAGGCAAAAAAACAACAATTTGGGTTGGGCCTCCGGTTAGTAGGTTAGTCCCAAAAATGATATAAAAGTGGAAAATAAAGCCCATTAACATCCAAAATAGATAATACAATAGCATGGAGCAATCAAAAATTATAGATACGTTGGAGACGTATCAGACATCAATAAGGATAAGAGACTCATCTACAACCTGGTATTTAGCCAGAATACTTGTCAGGTTGTTACTTTGCCTGCACCTTCTTTGTTCGATATTCATTCAGGCAGGTACCTCATTTTGCCCGAGGACATTTATGCATAATGGGAGCGGACGCGATCCCCAGTTCCTGAGCCAGAACCATCACCTGATTCGTATGAGGAGTCTATTTATCAGTGGGAGCCACAGGAGCTCGCTAACCAGCGAAACCCTTAGGATCCATGTCGGTACCCAGGAGAGGGCTACTTTGATCCATGGGCATAGAACAACTTAGGCCAATAGCTTAAGCTTCGGGGAGTACTTATTTCTCACCGACATTACATTCATGTTCACACATTCATTCCAGTTGTCGGTGTTCGTACTTTTTCAATGTATTATTCCTGCTAGTTTATTTCCTTTTTCCCGTTTTCTTCTTGTGTGTTTGAAAAACTTTGCGAAAATCAAAAAGATTATTTGTAGCTTCTTTTCAGCTTTCCTTTCTTTGTTTAGTTGTAGTATTAAAAGAAAACCCAAAAAGATTTCTCGTTCTTCTTTTTTGTTTGTTGGGAGCTTTCCCATGTAAATAGTTTTTCTCGTTCTTGTTTTTACTTCCTTCCGAAAAACAAAAACTCCAAAAACATTTCAGTGTGTTTCTTTGACATTCTTTTTCCTTTCTTTGGGTCGAGAGGAGAAGACCACAATGAAAATGTTGAGTGGCTGTCATATGCATTATAGTTAATCTAATGAAGAGCCCATATTACCTTGTCTTCTCCATTGAATAAATGTTTGCAGATTCCATCTTAGTCTAATGCACGTGCACTATTATTATTTTCCACACCATTCGGTCACACAAGTGAAAGGCAATAATGATGATATTTGATGAAATAATTGAGATGAGTGAAAGCTGGTATAAACTCGACCTATCTTGTTTTTGTAAATATGATTAGTCCAGCGTTCTTGATTCAGCGCATTATGAATGAAACATGTTTGCAATGACAATTAGAGATTATAGTTACTCATGCCATGCTTAATTAGCTAGGAGTTTATAATGGTTTACCTTGCGTGCCAACATGGTTTTAAAATGGTTGTGATGTAGTATGATACGATGGTATCCTCCTTTGAATGATTCGAGTGGCTTGACTTGGCACATGTTCACGCATGTAGTTGAAACAAAATCAACATAGCCTCAACGATATTTATGTTCATGGTGATTTCTATCCTACTCATGCTTCCACTCAGTGTTGGTTAATCTCAATGCATGTTTGTGACTGTTCTCGCTCTCTAGTTGGTCGCTCTTCAACCTTTTGCTAGCCTTCACTTGTACCAAATGGGAATACTGCTTGTGCATCCACTTCCATAAACCCAAAAGTTGTTCCATATGAGTCCACCATACCTACCTATATATGGTATTTACCTGCCATTTCAAGTAAATTTGCATGTGCCAAACTCTAAACCTTCAAATAATAATCTGTTTTTATGCCTGAATCGCTCATGTAGCGACTGGGGGCTGTCAGTATCTTCCATGCTAGGTGGGTTATTCTCACGATGAGTGTTGATTCACTTGTCATTCACGAGAAAGTGGCTGGTAATCGGGATGCCCAGTTCCATGCTCAAATCATATCAAAATATAATATCAAACAAAACTCCCCCAGTACTATTGTTGGTATGGACGGTACCTGTTGTTTCGGACCAGTCGTGGAGTGTGCTTGTTGGTGGAGGGGGAGTAAAAAAACTTTACCATTCTATTTGGGAACCACCTATAATGTATCTAGTATGGAAGATACCGAGATCTCTTGGTTATTATGTTGACAATGAAAGCATACCGCTCAAAATTATATTTATCTCTGTTTCAAAAAGCTCGAGCTCTGGCACCTCTGCAAATCTCTGCTTCCCTCTGCGAAGGGCCTATCTATTTACTTTTATGTTGAGTCATCATCCTCTTATAAAAAGCACCAATTAGAGAGCACCACCGTCATTTGTATGTGTTGTTATTAATTGATATTGAGTATGACTAGATCTCTTTTACCATGAATTACAATGTCTAGTCAGTCCTTCATCTTTAGGGGTGCTCTGCATTTATGTTTTGCGGTCTCAGAAAGGGCTAGCGAGATACCATTTTGTTATATCATAACATGATTGTTTAGAAAAAGTGTTGTGATCCGACATTTATTTTTATTGCTCGCTAGTTGATTATGCAATTGATATGAGTAAATGTGAGACCTAAATGTTATTGTGAATGTGGATAGTTCATAATCTTTGTTGAAAACTTGAATGCTCGCTTTACATATTTGCAACAACAAGATCAAACAGAGTTTGTAAAAGTTTTTCTTTACCACTTTCAGTTTGTCAACTAAATTGCTTGAGGACAAGCAATGGGTTAAGCTTGGGGGAGTTGATACGTCTCCGTCGTATCTATTTTTCTTAACTCTTTTGCCCTTGTTTTGGACTATAATTTGCATGATTTGAATGGAACTAACACGGACTGACATTGTTTTCAGCAGAATTGCATTGGTGTTATTTTTGTGCAGAAATAAAAGTTCTCAGAATGACTTGAAAATTCACGGAGAATATTTTTGGAATAAATAAAAAATACTGGCGAAAGAATCAACCAGATGGACCCACCAGCTGTCCACAAGGGTGGGGGCACACCCCTACCTTATGGGTCCCCTGGACCTCCTCCGACCCTAAATCCAATTCTATATATTCACGTTCGGGGAGAAAAAAATCAAAGAGAAGGATCATCGGGTTTTACGATACGGAGCCGCCGTCACCTCCTGTTCTTCATTGGGAGGGAAGATCTGGAGTCCGTTCGGGGCTCCGAAGAGGAAAATCCGTCGCCATCATCATCACCAACCTTCCTCCATCACCAATTTCATGATGCTCACCGCCGGCAGTGAGTAATTCCATCATAGGCTTGCTGGACGTTGATGGGTTTGATGCGATTTATCATGTAATCGAGTTAGTTTTGTTAGGGTTTGATCCCTAGTATCCACTATGTTCTGAGATTGATGTTGCAATGACTTAGCTATTCTTAAGGCTTGTCACTAGGGCCCGAGTGCCATGATTTCAGATCTGAACCTATTATGTTTTCTTGATCCTATCTTGCAAGTTGTAGACACCTATTACGATCTATGATCCGCATACCCGAAGGTGACAATAATTGGGATTCTTTCCCGTGATTACCGTAGTTTGAGAAGTTCATGTATTCACTAAGTGCTAATGCTTTGGTTCGGTTCTCTATTAAAAGGAGGCCTTAATATCCATTAGTTTCCATTAGGACCCCGCTGCCACGGGAGGGTAGGACAAAAGATGTCATGCAAGTTCTTTTTCATAAGCACGTATGACTATATTTGGAATACATGCCTACATTATATTGATGAATTGGAGCTAGTTCTGTGTCACCTTAGGTTATAACTATTGCATGATGAATGCCATCTGACATAATCATCCATCACTGATCCATTGGCTACGAGTTCATTTCATATTGATCTTTGCTTCATTACTGTTGCTGTTACAATTGCTACAAAACTGCTACTGTTACTTTTTCCACCGTTACCATTACTTCCATATTACTTTGCTACTAAATACTTTGCTACAGATATATTGTCTTCCAGGTGTGGTTGAATTGACAAATCAACTGCTAATACTTGATAATATTCTTTGGCTCCCCTTGTGTCGAATCAATAAATTTGGGTTGAATACTCTACCCTCAAAAACTGATGTGATCCCCTATACTTGTGGGTTATCAAACTTCCTGGTTTAAATCCACTAACATGGGCGAAAGACCTCTTGGATCCAGACTTTGTAAGTAAAGACGAGGTGGCTATTATTGTTTCTGTAATGTGGGCAATCTGGAGCGACCAAAACAAGTAGATGCATGGCGATATAAAATATCAGCCTAAACGGTCTATGGAGATAATCAAGGAACACTTTAGAACTTTGGATATGCCAGAAAAACAGCAAGTGCCAGATGTTTAGAAGAATAAGTGGACTAAACCACCAATTGGTATCATAAAGATCAATGCATATGCAGCAATTGATGGTGCCGACGGAAGAGCAGGGGCTGCGGTGGTAGCCAGGGATCACGAGGGAAATTTCATCTCTGTATGATATCATGGCAGTGATCGATTTGTATGCGAGGCTCTAGGTTGCAGAGATGCCATGCTAATGGCAAAAGAAAAAGGATGGACGAGGGTTTAGTTGGTCACTCATAGCAAAAATGTGGCCGATGATTGGAATGCTAAGTGTGATCGTTCAAGTTGTGGCCCAGTTTTTAGAGAGATGGCATCATATCTCTCAACTTTTCAGGGATTTGAAGTGAAGCATTGTGGAAGGGAGGCAAATGTAACAACACATGTTTTAGAAAAGCATTATCTCTTTGCTAGAGTGTTGAATGTTATGTATGATGTAATCCCTTAGTTCTTAAGTGCAGCCTTGCACTTGGACTATGTATGGTCTTTGATTGAATAAAATGTTCGATGGTCGTTGCTCAAAACAAAAAGAATACGTGTATCACCTCAAACATGGTCACTTGGCGTGGGCATGCGATGATATTCCCTCTTCGCCGAATTATAGTGCACACATAATATTTTTACACTCAAACTTTGTAAATTTTAATGAAGTTTATAGAAAAAATATGACACATTGTCTTGAGCAAAAGCATGGGAAACACCATTAATTCTCGTTACTTTAGTGTATATATTGTTCATAAAATGTTATCACAAGACATCATTAATTATCATTAAATTAATGACAATTAATAATGTGGCCTCTCCCTCAACCTCCTCCTCTTCCAGGATCATCACATCAAGTTGAAGGTGATTGATCCTCGTCCCGAAAAGAGCCCTCAATCCTCCTCGTCGAAGCTACTCTCCCCAAAGGTCATCCTTGCTTCTTACCAATTTTGTAATTTATGTGTGTTGTTAGTATAGACTGAACAAGCAAGCGGAGGCGTGGTGGCACACCGCGTCTCACGGAGAGCCTATCTGGATGTCTGTTATTTCTAATAATGAGCGAAGAAGAAATAGTGGGTTTGAAAGAGAGCTAATGGTGCAGGAGTTTTAACATGTCTAGCGGGGTCATGCAAATCCTTGAATTTCCTTGTTCCTTGCACGCATGTCTTTGGTTTTTTGGTTGACTTTTTTATTTGCATGTCTGGCTGGCTAATCTGTTTTTTTAGTTTTAAGCAATCTAGTACTGTCATCAAGCTACATGTGGCACTGAGCAAGGAGGTGTCTGGGTCGAGATAGCATGCCCTCCTCATCACTATTGTTTGGTTTTTCAGTTCTGATGACTAATGTACTCATGTTTTGAGAGCTTGAAGGTGTATGAGGTGTCTATAGCAGCGTGGAGTTCTCTCGATGGTGGTGTAGTTCCCGTGCGACTCATGGGCAGTTAGTGTATAAAACCGGTCTTAGTAGGCTTCCTCACATAGTTCTAGAACTAGGTACACTGGGGATGGTGGTGGCTAGTCTTCGTAAGGATATTATTCAGATTTGGTCATGGAAAGACCGAGAGATTGTTGTAGTAGACGCATGGATGAAGGATCCATCTGTTTTTTTCAAAATCTTTAGTTTCTTCCAACAAAGTTTACAACCCACACATCGCCATTCGCTATTGGAAATCACCTCAATGGTCTTGATCTTAAGCTTGTAAGACTGGTTTTGCACATGGGTTGAAAATATCTGTTTTAAGTCCAAAGTGTAAGTAGCTATAAAAGGAACATCGAGATATTTTCACAGTACCATAGTATCATTAGGTTCTACACCAGCCAAGGCATTGATAGTTTTTTCAGTTGCTTCTTGACAGACTTGTCTAGAATTACGCAATTAGATTTTGTAAGGAACATTCCTAATTCTATACAATTGTCATAATTAGTCAGTGCATGAAGCAAAAGAGAGATCAGAATGAAAAGTTCTAACATGAGAGCGGTCGAGCATGTCTTCTTGAAGGCCATTGCACCTACACATTTTCGAGACATTTTGTTTAGGTGATTTTCCCAAATTTCAATGAACAAATGAAATCGGAAGACATGGTGGCCCAGAATGGGTTCCCTTTTAAACTAGTCATGTAGTGTCTACATAAAACGATCATGCATAATGTCCCCAAAGAGTAACAATTGTATGTTTTGTCTACAATTGATTGTCGAGTTATTTCGTGCAATGAAACTACTTGTAAAATATATGATGCTATGATCTTAGTAAAAACCCACACTCTTCGTCTGTGATGGAAATTTGGTGTCTTGGTTGTCTAGTAGAACCGGTATGTAACGCCCTCGATGCAGCTATATCTCCTACGTGTCGAAGCACGACTTAGAGGCATAACCGCATTGAAAGCAATGTCGCAAGTGAGGTAATCTTCACACAACCCATGTAAAACATAAGGGAAAGAGATACATAGTTGGCTTACAATCGCCACTTCACACAATTACATGAATAAAGCATTACATCAACCAGATACAATCACGGTCCGACTACGGAACCAAAATAAAAGAAGAACCCCAAATGCGACAAAGGTCCCCGATCGACCCCAACTGGGCTCCACTACTGATCAACTAGAACGAAACAACATAAAGGACAATATCTTCAACGAGCTCCTCCTGAGCTTGGTTGCGTCATCTGCACGGACTCATCAGCACCTGCAAGATGGTTTTGGAAGTATCTGTGAGCCACGGGGACTCAACAATCTCGCACCCTCGCGATCAAGACCATTTAAGCTTATGGGTAAGGTAAAAGGCATGAGGTGGAGCTGCAGCAAGCGACTAGCATATATGGTGGCTAACATACGCAAATGAGAGCGAGAAGAGAAGGCAAACCACGGTCGAGAAACTATGATCAAGAAGTGATCCTATAACAACCTACGTCAAGCATAACTCCAACAACCATGTTCACTTCCCGAACTCCGCCAGAAAGAGACCATCACGGTTACACACGCAATTGATTCATTTTAATTAGGGTCGACTTCAGGTTTTCTACAACCGGACGTTAACAATCTCCCATCTGCCCATAACTGCGGGCATGGCTTTCAAAAGTTCAAATCCCTGCAGGGGTGTCCCAACTTAGCCCATGACAAGCTCTCACGGTCAACGAAGGAATAGACCTCCACCCGAGACATTCCGATCAGACTCGGTATCCTGGTACAACAATCCATTTCGACAGGGTAAAACTAAACCAGCAACACCGCCCGAATGTGCCGACAAATCCCGATAGGAGCTGCACATATCTCTTTCTCAGGGCACACTCAGATGAGCGCTCCATACAACTAAAACCAAACCTCGAGTTTCCCCGAGGGGGCGCTGCACAGGACTCTAGTTCGGACCAACACTCAGAGGAGCACTAGCCCGGGGGGATTAAAAAATGATGACCCTTGAGTCTGCAGAACCCAAGGGAAAGAAAAGGCCAGGTGGCAAATGGTAAAACCAATGTTGGGCATTGCTGGAGAAGCTTTACTTAAGGCGAACTGTCAAGGGGTTCCCATTATAGCCCAACCGCGTAAGGAACGCAAAATCCGGGAACATAACACCGATATGACGGAAACTAGGGTGGCAAGAGTGGAACAAAACACCAGGCATAAGGCCGAGCCTTCCACCCTTTACCAAGTATATAGATGCATTAATTAAATACGATATATAGTGATATCCCAACAAGTAAAACATGTTCCAACAAGGAACAACATCTCCATGTTCCAACAAGGAACAACTTCAATCTTCACCTGCAACTAACAACGCTATAAGAGGGGCTGAGCAAAGCGGTAACATAGCCAATCAACGGTTTGCTAGGACAAGGTGGGTTAGAGGCTTGGTTCAACAATATAGGAGGCATGATAAGCAAGTGGTAGGTATCGCAGCATAGGCATAGCAAAAGAGCGAGCAAACTAGCAAGCAAAGATAGAAGTGATTTCGAGGGTATGGTCATCTTGCCTGAAATCCCGCAAGGAAGAAGAACGAGTCCATGAAGAAGATAAACGGAACGTAGACGAACGGGTCCTCACAAGCGCGATGTTACCGGAACCAACCCGAAGAAGCAACACCGGAAAAGGAGCACACAACATAATAAACAACCATCACATAAACATGTCATGATGCACAATCAAGTATGATGCATGTCCGGTTTAAATATGCATGGCATGGCAAAGTGCACAAACAATCCTACAAATTAAGTGGAGCTCAATATGCAACGAGTTGCATATTGACGAAACACCACAACAAGTTATTTAGTTCGATCTCGTTTATGTACCCAACAATATTGAATGTTGATAAACATGGCAAGAGGGTGAAGCAAATGTAAACTACCTATCTAGTCAAGGTTAAATGAGGCCGGAAACAACGAACAACAATTCTGGTAAATCCCCATATGCATATATTGGGTTTGGTACTGATCTGTCCTAAACACAATTTTAGATTTATTAAACATGCAAAGTAAAGCCACCATGTTAACTAGGCATTTTTCTACCCCATTTACATATAAAGATTATTTAATTTGGAGCTACAGTTGAATAGTTATGAATTAAATCATTTTAGCAAGGCATAGGAGCAAATTTAAACAAACATCATTTTAAACATTTCAAACATGGATGAAAAAGGTAGATTATGAAAGTAGATAAAATCCTGAGCATCTTACATATATAACATGTTTTATTTGGATGCATGGTTCAAAAGTTATTAGCAGTTTAACATAGGGGCAGTTCTGTAAATATGCAGTGCACTAGTTAAATAGAAAAAAAACGTTCGGCGAAAAAAATGTGACTCGGGCCGAATCTGTCTAGCCCAAATAGCAATAAAAAAAGGAGGCGCTGGGGAGGCCTCACCCATGGGCTTTGGCCCGGTTCAGGGAAGAAGGTTGGCTGGGTGAGGAGGGGTGCGCCGGGCCGGCAAAGAAGCAGGCTGGGCCTGGCGCTTGCCTTGGTGGGCAAAAGGAGGCCCACACGTGGAGCGGGCAGTCTGGAGCTGGGCTGGATCTACGGCAGGCGAGGCCGGCCCGTGCGAGCGAAGCAGGGGAGCGATGCGGTCAACGGATGTGGGCGAGGCGCTCGTCTCCCTCGCGACAGAGGCGGCGCCATCCTCGTCTTCTCGACAGGAAGAAGAGTAGCGTAGCGTGGGACTTGCAGGTCGGCGCGCGAGCCGACAAGGGACTACGGCGACGGTGACTGACGACGACGCGAGCGCCGGGAACGGGCAGGACCGGGCGAGGGGGTCTCAGATCCGGCGGCGCAAGGGAGCTCCGAGGCGGGGAGGAACGACAGGGTCCTGGCAGGGAAAAATACAGTCACGAGGCAGGACAGAGAGAGGGCCAGAGTGAGATCCAGAGGAGGCGAGGTGACCTGGCCGTGCGACGATCGGTGGCGCGGCCGCGGGAGGAGCTTGGTGGCGCAGGGCTGCAGGGGAGGCATGGACCCAACCGGATCCGGGCGATGCAGAGGGAGCTCAACGCGGCCACGGGAAGGGGGCGACGCGCATGGAGCCGCGGGGCGACGAGGATGCTAGGACGCCTGGTGCTGCGGGATCGGGGCTCCCGCTCGAGTTCCTGGGCGCGTGCTCGCGCATGAGCGAGAGGAGGATGGGCCTCGGTTGACAGGATCGGGGCCAGGGGCGCGGCTACGCAGGGAGGCCGCCGGTTGTATCGGTGATGAAATTGAGGGGTGGAGCTGGTTGGTGGGATTGGATCGGGGAAAATGAGGGGATCCCGAGGAAGAAAGGTAGGTGGCGGCGCGATGGGACAAGAGGGCTAGAATTTAGGGTTGCTGCCTGGGGGATTGGTCTATATATATAGCACTGGATTTTGGTTAGGTCTATTTCGTCCCTCCGATCGAAACCAGACGGTCGGGAAAAATAGGCTAGGGAGTCCAAAAGAGAAAACGGAGATGTTTTGAAGACGTTTGGAGATGATCCGGACACAACGGTGGCGACACCCCGGGTCGGGTCCGGGACAACTTTTCGGACGCACGCGCGAGGAGGGCCGCGGGCTGACGAGAGAGATTAGGTAGGGCCTGACAGTGAGTGGTGGTGGACTGAGAAGAGAGAGGGGGAATCAACCCGACAACTATTTCTGGAGATCGAAAACGTCTGACGTTAGACCGGCTACTATGCCGCTATATTTATCCGTTGGGACGTCAAACGGACTCCGAATGCGATGAAACTTGGCAGGCGGTCTACTGACAACAAAACAACACCGCATGCCAACTTTCAACCCATTCCGAGAACATTTTCCGGCCAATTGTAAAATACTATTTCGGACATGCCGCGGGCGCGTGCAAGTGTGTCTGAGCTCAGAACGGGCAACGGAAGGAACGGGGAGGCCGGGACGGATGCAAGTTTTAAAACATGATGATGCAATGCACATGATGACATGATGAAATGAAACACACAAGCAAATGACATGGCAACTACAGCGAATAACTGGAGGACACCTGGCACATCAGTCTCGGGGCGTTACAACACTCCACCACTATGAGAGGATCTCGTCCCGAGATCTAGAATGGCATCGGAGGGAAACGGAAGAGGAAGAGAAGAGGTAAAACTAAGTTGCTTCTTCGACAAACGAGTGAATCCAAAGAACCTTGAAAGGTTAATCCATTTCGAGAAAAGAATACAATGGAGGTGACGAAGCTGAAAACACTCCGTTAGAAAAGAGGAACAAGGGAGAACAACTTCGGGCAGGACTCCGATTGAAAAGAAAAAGAATTGAATAAGAACTTGATAAGATGAGAAGATACTTGATGAAATCACAATACACTGCCTCCGGGAGAAAGAAATAGAAGATTGATAATTGAAATAAAAGAATGTTGAAGAAAATGCCAACTTCTGCCACAAAAGAGTTTGAAAAGGCATCTTAAGGAGAAGGGTCGAACGGAGTTATTGGAAAGCCAACAACGAAAGAATAAACTTGATATGGTCTTATGGAGTACATCTCAAAATATGAGGTGACAACCTGCCACTCACGGGAAAAGAATTGTATTGATATGAACAAGGAGACGAGAAAGTATATCGCACCGGAAAGGGTAAATGAGGAAATTGGATCATTGATAAACACCATGAGAGCGACAATTCTTAAAGGAAAGCTTTAGGTGAAATATAACCCAAGATAATTCCAATGAAGAAAATGATGGATTTAAAATATCTCATCCTTACAACAAGTGAATCATGAAACATGAACTCAAATTATCAAGAATGGCATAATACCACCTCCAATAATATGATAGAAAGAATGCACTACGGATTACAATATGAACAAAGCTTGAGTTTCTTAGAAAAGAATCTTGATGAACACTTCAAGAAGAAATTAAATCCTTTATGAACCAACATGTAGAACCTTCCCGAAGAACTCCGTTAAACAAAAGAATGCTCAAACAGAAGGCAAGAGAAGATGGAAACACAAGGTGAAGACTTGCAATGATTTAAATGAATCTCCGTGATAATTAGAGCTTGGAACTCCGGGAAAAAGAGAAGATGAAACAAATGAAACCGAGACTTTGAAGGGCCTCCAGAATAAAGAATTAATCACTTGGATGAACAAGAATAAGAATTATGTTATGCTTATCCTTCACCAATTAAATTGATGACAATCAACGGATTTGGCATACTACTTATTCTCGTAGAAAGGATTAAAAGAGATATATCAAAACTTGAGAAGGTCTTCAACGAACCACCGGTAGAATTGAAATAACAAATACATAGATATGATACACGAAGGAAGAAAACTCTTGAACGAACCACAGGAAGAATTGAAAAGAACGAATAAAAGATAACAAATCACCGGAAGAATTTGCAAATGAACGAGGATGCTTGAGAGGATTTAGATACATGAGAGCGCAGAGATCACGAGCTGATTAGAGATCACTTGATGCACCGGTAAAATTGGAGAGTGATAACTGAAAGCTGAGAATGAATAATCCCGAAATAATGGCCTTCAGAGAATCAAACTGAAAAGACTCCTGAATTTGCGCCGGATGGATAAAAAGAATATCTCACAATCGCAAATAATTATGAGAGGATGGCAACAAGCTAGAATCACGAATCTCTGAGAGAGCGGATAGATATGGAGGAAAAGTCTTCATCGGTCTTCAATATCTGAGAATGACGATGAGAAACACCACCAAGAATTATTGAGGCACACCGGAAGAATCCAAAGCGAAGAGGTTGAGCCAACTATGAAAGAATTTGAAAGATCTTGGAGAAAAGCATTTGACTAATGATAACTCATTCTTACGTCAAACTTGGAGAAAGAATTTTGAGAATACCTTCGGGAAAATAAGAAGAGTCAGGTAAGATCCTGGAAAAAGACCTGTGGGTTAGGGCCCACTCAAAAGAAAACACCGTTGAACGATTTAAAAGAGTGGTTGCACCGGTTGAGTTAAATGGCTTGAATGAGGGAACATCCTCGAAAGAACTTGAACGAAAGTAGAGTGGAAACACGAATCTTCGAGATATCTTGAGCACTCCGGAACAATTGAATAGCGGGAAGTGAATTATTATGAGGTGCACCGGTATGAGAATGTATTTAAAACGAGGAGAAAGATATGATCAATAACGCTTGAATTTAAACCACCGGAGAAGAAAATGAGTGAAGAGTGACGAACTTGAAGCTCCGTTAGAATATACGTGAGAATCACCGGATAAGAATATTGACAGGAAAAGAATGGAGAGATTTCCACCAATAAAATGGATACTTGAATAAGAATCTGGGTCCTTGGAGAAAAACAAAGGGAGGGAGGGTGGGAAAAACAAAGGCAACTTGGAGATGGATGACACAAACAACGTTGAGAAGAACTGATACTTGATCTTGTGAATGTTGAAATGATCGGAACCACTTGGAGAGAAAACACGCCGGTTGAAAAGGATTAACATAACAACATCAATGATCATGAAGGATTGGTATTTACATCGGAGTATGAGAACACCATTTAAGAAAGGTATGGAATCAACACTTGACACTGAAGCAACTCGAATACCACAACTCAAAACAAAAACAAAGGGTTGGCTTGCAGAATAAGCCGGAGCAAACATATGATAGAGATTTCGTCCGAAGTTTTCGTGGTGGGGCCTACACGGGCTCGATCGTACAGCACCATCATGTACAAGGCAGTGCACATGACATACGAAGCGTCCCCGAGTCGGCATAGCCAAGGACTCTTTAAGACACAACGATACCACTGTAAAATCCAACCGTGAATAGGCGGACCACTAGACGTCGAACCCCAATTTCAAATCATACATCTGTCGGAAAGATATCCTAAGAGCTACTTGAATACCCACCTATGAAACCTCCGAAATTTTCCGGTTATGCAATCAGGTGTTGGGGATACAGGGGAAGCATAATATCTCACCCAAAACTAGCAAATCCTACATCCAGCTGTATCCATCCTTCAACACATAACCAAGAAACCTTCGGAAACCATCTACCTCAACCTTCGAAAAGCATCCGTTATACAAGTTATGGCAATACTCCCGAACTCCCGCCCAGTACTGGGTGGCGTCGAGGTTATCTCACCAACAACTGCATAAAAGAGATTTTCGATGTCGGCGTACTAAACTCAGGTATTCCAGAACTGCAACGATAAAATTATGACGACAACACCTCAGAGCTCAACTCCCCGGGACACTTCCACAAAACCCCTGACAGGAGGCACCAAGACAATGTTCTCATCATAAAACCATCGGAACGATTCCAAGATACCCGCGTGATCCTAAAATTTTTTTTAGTGAAATTTGAGAAGAGAAGAGTCAAAACTCTACGTCAGGATGCCTTACCAGAGCGATGAGGAGACTGGGAAGTAAAAAGAATTCCTAAACTCTCCGAATATATAATTCCTAAATGACTCAAAACATTTTTCTAGACACAACTCGGCCGCTAAAAACGATCAAGCAGTGGGGCTCCTAAGGTCGGGGAAGGCTCTGATTACCAACTTGTAACGCCCTCGATGCGGCTATATCTCCCACGTGTCGAAGCACGACTTAGAGGCATAACCGCATTGAAAGCAATGTCGCAAGTGAGGTAATCTTCACACAACCCATGTAATACATAAGGAAAGAGATACATAGTTGGCTTACAATCGCCACTTCACACAATTACATGAATAAAGCATTACATCAACCAGATACAATCAAGGTCCGACTACGGAACCAAAATAAAAGAAGAACCCCAAATGCGACAAAGGTCCCCGATCGACCCCAACTGGGCTCCACTACTGATCAACTAGAACGAAACAACATAAAGGACAATATCTTCAACGAGCTCCTCCTGAGCTTGGTTGCGTCATCTGCATGGACTCATCAGCACCTGCAAGCTGGTTTTGGAAGTATCTGTGAGCCACAGGGACTCAGCAATCTCGCACCCTCGCGATCAAGACTATTTAAGCTTATGGGTAAGGTAAAAGGCATGAGGTGGAGCTGCAGCAAGTGACTAGCATATATGGTGGCTAACATACGCAAATGAGAGCGAGAAGAGAAGGCAAAGCACGATCGAGAAACTATGATCAAGAAGTGATCCTATAACAACCTACGTCAAGCATAACTCCAACAACCGTGTTCACTTCCCGAACTCCGCTGGAAAGAGACCATCACGGTTACACACGCAGTTGATTCATTTTAATTAGGGTCGACTTCAGGTTTTCTACAACCGGATGTTAACAAATTCCCATCTGCCCATAATCGCGGGCACGGCTTTCAAAAGTTCAAATCCCTGCAGGGGTGTCCCAACTTAGCCCATGACAAGCTCTCACGATCAACGAAGGAATAGACCTCCACCCGAGACGTTCCGGTCAGACTCGGTATCCCGGTACAACAAGACATTTCGACAGGGTAAAACTAAACCAGCAACACCGCCCGAATGTGCCGACAAATCCCGATAGGAGTTGCACATATCTCTTTCTCAGGGCACACGCAGATGAGCGCTCCATACAACTAAAACCAAACCTTGAGTTTCCCCGAGGGGGCGCTGCACAGGACTCTAGTTCGGACCAACACTCAAAGGAGCACTGGCCCGGGGGGGTTAAAAAAATGATGACCCTTGAGTCTGCAGAACCCAAGGGAAAGAAAAGGCTAGGTGGCAAATGGTAAACCAATGTTGGGCATTGCTAGAGAAGCTTTACTTAAGGCGAACTGTCAAGGGGTTCCCATTATAGCCCAACCGCGTAAGGAACGCAAAATCCGGGAACATAACACCGATATGACGGAAACTAGGGCGGCAAGAGTGGAACAAAACACCAGGCATAAGGCCGAGCCTTCCATCCTTTACCAAGTATATAGATGCATTAATTAAATACGATATATAGTGATATCCCATCAAGTAAAACATGTTCCAACAAGGAACAACATCTCCATGTTCCAACAAGGAACAACTTCAATCTTCACCTGCAACTAACAACGCTATAAGAGGGGCTGAGCAAAGCGGTAACATAGCCAATCAACGGTTTGCTAGGACAAGGTTGGTTAGAGGCTTGGTTCAACAATATAGGAGGCATGATAACCAAGTGGTAGGTATCGCAGCATAGACATAGCAAAAGAGCAAGCAAACTAGCAAGCAAAGATAGAAGTGATTTCGAGGGTATGGTCATCTTGCTTGAAATCCCGCAAGGAAGAAGAACGAGTCCATGAAGAAGATAAACGGAACGTAGACGAACGGGTCCTCACAAGCGCGACATTACCGGAACCAACCCGAAGAAGCAACACCGGAAAAGGAAGCACACAACATAATAAACAACCATCACATAAACATGTCATGATGCACAATCAAGTATGATGCATGTCCGGTTTAAATATGCATGGCATGGCAAAGTGCACAAACAATCCCACAAATTAAGTGGATCTCAATATGCAACGAGTTGCATATTGACGAAACACCACCACAAGTTATTTAGTTCGATCTCGTTTATGTACCCAACAATATTGAATGTTTATAAACATGGCAAGAGGGTGAAGCAAATGTAAACTACCTATCTAGTCAAGGTTAAATGAGGCCGGAAACAATGAACAACAATTCCGGTAAATCCCATATGCATATATTGGGTTTGGTACTGATCTGTCCTAAACACAATTTTAGAGTTATTAAACATGCAAAGTAAAGCCACCATGTTAAACTAGGCATTTTTCTACCACATTTACATATAAAGATTATTTAATTTGGAGCTACGGTTGAATAGTTATGAATTAAATCATTTTAGCAAGGCATAGGAGCAAATTTAAACAAACATCATTTTAAACATTTCAAACATGGATGAAAAAGGTAGATTATGAAAGTAGATAAAATTCTGAGCATCTTACATATATAACATGTTTTATTTGGATGCATGGTTCAAAAGTTATTAGCAGTTTAACATAGGGGCAGTTCTGTAAATATGCAGTGCACTGGTTAAATAGAAAAAATGTTCGGCGAAAAAAAACGTGACTCGGGCCAAATCTGTCTAGCCCAAACAGCAATAAAAAAAAGGAGGCGCTGGGGAGGCCTCACCCATGGGCTTTGGCCCGGTTCAGGGAAGAAGGCTGGCTGGGTGAGGAGGGGTGCGTTGGGCCGGCAAAGAAGCAGGCTGGGCCTGGCGCTTGCCTTGGTGGGCAAAAGGAGGCCCGCACGCGGAGCAGGCGGTCTGGAGCTGGGTTGGATCTACGGCAGGCGAGGCCGGCCCGTGCGAGCGAAGCAGGGGAGGGATGCGGTCAACGGATGTGGGCGAGGCGCTCGTCTCCCTCGCGACAAAGGCGGCGCCATCCTCGTCTTCTCGACAGGAAGAAGAGCAGCGCAGCGTGGGACTTGCAGGTCGGCACGCGAGCCAACAAGGGACTCCGGCGACGGTGACTGACGACGACGCGAGCGCCGGGAGCGGGCAGGACCGGGCGAGGGGGTCTCAGATCCGGCGGCGCAAGGGAGCTCCGAGGCGGGGAGGAACGACAGGGTCCTGGCAGGGAAAAATACAGTCATGAGGCAGGGACAGAGTGAGATCGAGAGGAGGCGAGGCGACCTGGCCGGGAGACGAACGGTGGCGCGGCCGCGGGAAGAGCTTCGCGGCGCAGGGCTGCAGGGGAAGCATGGACCCAACCGGATCCGGGCGACGCAGAGGGAGCTCAACGCGGCCATCGGAAGGGGGCGACGCGCATGGAGCCCGGGGCGACGAGGATGCTAGGGCGCCTGGTGCTGCGGGATCGGGGCTCCCGCTCGAGTTCCTGGGCGCGTGCTCGCGCATGAGCGAGAGGAGGATGGACCTCGGTTGACAGGATCAGGGCCAGGGGCGCGGCTACGCAGGGAGGCCGCCGGTTGTATCGATGATGAAATTGAGCGGTGGAGCTGGTTGGTGGGATTGGATTGGGGAAAATGAGGGGATCCCGAGGAAGAAAGGTAGGTGGCGGCGCGATGGGACAAGAGGGCTAGAATTTAGGGTTGCTGCCTAGGGGATTGGTTTATATATATAGCACTGGATTTTGGTTAGGTCTATTTCGTCCCTCCGATCGAAATCAGACGGCCGGGAAAAATAGGCTAGGGAGTCCAAAAGAGAAAACGGAGATGTTTTGAAGACGTTTGGAGATGATCCGGACACAACGGTGGCGTCACCCCGGGTCGGGTTCGGGACAACTTTTTGGACGCACGCGCGAGGAGGGCCGCGGGCTGACGAGAGAGATTAGGTAGGGCCTGACGGTGAGTGGTGGTGGACTGAGAAGAGAGAGGGGGAAATCAACTCGACAACTATTTCCGGAGATCGAAAACGTCTGACGTTAGACCGGCTACTATGCCACTATATTTATCTGTTGGGACGTCAAACAGACTCCGAATGCGAGGAAACTTGGCAGGCGGTCTACTGACAACAAAACAACACCGCATGCCAACTTTCAACCCATTCCGAGAACATTTTCCGGCCACTTATAAAATACTATTTCGGACATGCCGCAGGCGCGTGCAAGTGTGTCTGGGCTCAGAATGGGCAACGGAAGGAACGGGGAGGCCGGGACGGATGCAAGTTTTAAAACATGATGATGCAATGCAGATGATGACATGATGAAATGAAACACGCAAGCAAATGACATGGCAACTACAGCGAATAACTAGAGGACACCTGGCACATCGGTCTCGGGGCGTTACACGGTATGGGGCTAAATTATATCTCGGAAATGTAAACGATAAATTCGATGGTGGACGGGTTACCTAATCTCTGTGACCAAGATTGAGGGAACACCAATTGCTAACGACCGGTTAGATGTTGAGGGACAGTCTCTCGGGATGAGAAGAGATAATAAAAAGATAGGCATGGAGTAAGGAAGGTGAATGATGCATCTAAATAATGGAGAGCAAAACAACATAAGTTAAAGAAAAGGGACAAAAAGAAAAAACACACAAACAAACCCGGAGATGCCCTGATAAGATGCTTTTCCTCACGAATCTCTTGACACCGATGACGTGCTTTAGCAGGATCGAGATATTCACCTACAAAAATAGATGAGCTAATAAAAGAAACACCACACAAGAACAAACGAAATCATACCAAAAGGAACAATGAAAAACACATCTTACCAAGCATGGAAGGACCCACCGCGGTACTATCAACAAAAAATAAAAACATGACCATAATGGCCCAGGCAACTGAAGATGGAGAGGATACCAAAAGAGGAACCTCCAGCGCAACAGTAGACATAGCAGAACACGAAGGCCGTCCCCTCACTGCCACAGCAAAATCGACACACAACACAGGAGATTCGGCTACAATAGCAGGAACAACACATCAGCCACTCCCTCTACCATGCCCACGACCACGGGAAGCAGGAGCCACAGATGCACCACACGAAATAAAATTGGCTGAGACCACCAGAGCTTGGAATAGAATGGGAGGAACAACAAAGAAACCACTCCCCCTACCATGGGCCATGACCACGACATGAAGAAGCAACCATAGGCACACCAGGTGACAGGAAATTGGTCGACGCCATAGGAAGCTCGATTAGAATAGAGGAAGAAGCAAGACAACCACCCCCTCTAGCACGCCCATGACCAAAGGAAGCGACAATGGTGGACATACCACATGAGCGAAGTGACCGAGATCGGCTGATAACAAATTCAGCGGAAGCCCCTAATTGATGAACAGAGGACACAAAACATGGAGGCCAGGAAAATTAAGATAATAGTAGTGGGAAGCAAATGTGTCGAACTCTCCGGAGGGTAAAAAGCCGGGCATGTAAATAGGGGGCAAGAGCAGCAGGAAACTGACTAAACAAATATACGTGGAAGCATACAACTATATCCATAATCGTACATATGAAAAATGTGGCGAGAAACCAGATATCGACACAAAATCCAAATACGCAGCGGACAGAAGAATGGCGGACCGACCAGACCAACCCTTAAAAGTAACCCAAAATAAAATCCAACAACAACAACAACAGCAACAACAACAACACGCTCTTTTTGGACTCCTCCCATGTCAAGTTCGGTCTACCCCGACAACTCTTGCCATTATCGGCACGCTTTAGTCGTCCGCTATGTACTGGCGCTGCTACCTCTTGAGCACTGCATTGGTTTTCCCTTGAAGAGGAAAGGGTGATGCAGTAGAGCAGCGTAAGTATTTCCCTCATTTTTTGAGAACCAAGGTATCAATCCAGTAGGAGGCCACGCACGAGTCCCTCGCACCTACACAAACAAATAAACTCCTCGCAACCAATGCGATAAAGGGGTTGTCAATCCCTTCACGGTCACCTATGAGAGTGAGATCTGATAGAGATGATAAGATAATATTTTTGGTATTTTTATGATAAAGAGATACAAAGATGCAAGTAAATTAAATGGCAAAGGAAATAACTAAGTATTGGAAGATTAATATGATGGAAAATAGAACCGGGGGCCATAGGTTTCACTAGAGGCTTCTCTTGAGAGCATAAGTATTACAGTGGGTGAACAAATTACTGTTGAGCAATTGAAAGAATTGAGCATAGTTATGAGAATATCTAGGTATGATCATGTATATAGGCATCACGTCCAAAACAAGTAGACCGACTCCTGCCTGCATCTACTACTATTACTCCACACATCGACTACTATCCAGCATGCATCTAAAGTATTAAGTTCAAGAGAACAGAGTAACGCTTTAAGCAAGACGACATGATGTAGAGGGATAAACTCATGCAATATGATATAAACCCCATCTTGTTATCCTCAATGGCAACAATACAATACGTGCCTTGCTGCCCCTACTGTCACTGGGAAAGGACACCGCAAGATTGAACCCAAAGCTAAGCACTTCTCCCATTGCAAGAAAGATCAATCTAGTAGGCCAAACCAAACTGATAATTCGAAGAGACTTGCAAAGATAACCAATCATACATAAAAGAATTTAGAGAAGATTCAAATATTGTTCATAGATAAACTTGATCATAAACCCACAATTCATCGATCTCAATAAACACACCGCAAAAGAAGATTACATCGAATAGATCTCCACAAGAGAGGGGGAGAACTTTGTATTGAGATCCAAAAAGAGAGAAGAAGTCATCTAGCTAATAAATATGGACCCGTAGGTCTGAGGTGAACTACTCAAACTTCATCGGAGGGGCTATGGTGTTGATGTAGAAGCCCTCCGTGATCGATGCCCCATCCGGCGGAGCTCGGGAACAGGCCCCAAGATGGGATCTCGTGGATACAGAAAGTTACGGTGGTGGAATTAGGGTTTTGGCTCTATATCTGGTAGTTTGGGGGGTATGTAGGTATATATAGGAGGAAGGAGTACGTCGGTGGATCAATGTGGGCCCCACGAGAGTGGAGGGCGCACCTAGGGCGGGTAGGCGCGCCCCCTACCTTGTGCCTTCCTCATTGATTGCGTGACGTAAGGTCCAAGTCCTCTAGATCATGTTCATTCCGAATATCACGTTCCCGAAGGTTTCATTCTGTTTGGACTCCGTTTGATAGTCTTTTTCTGCGAAACCCTAAAATAGGCAAAAAAACAACAATTCTGGGTCGGGCCTTGGGTTAATAGGTTAGTCCCAAAAATAATATAAAAGTGTATAATAATGCCCAATAATGTCCAAAACAGGATATAATATAGCATCGAACAATCAAAAACTATAGATACGTTGGAGACTTATCAGGCGCTTCTGGAGGCCTGCGTTGAATATGGCTAAACCATCTCAGATGATGTTGGACAAGCTTCTCTTCAATCGGCGCTACCGCAACTATATCTCGTATATTATCATTCCAGACTCGGTCCTTCCTTGTGTGGCCACACATCCATCTCAACATGCGCATCTCTGCCACACCTAAATATTGAACATGGTGCCTTTTAGTTGGCCAACACTCAATGCTATACAACATTGTGGGTCGAACCACTGTCCTATAGAACTTGCCTTTTAGCTTTTGTGGCACTCTCTTGTCATAAAGAATGCCAGAAACTTGGCACCATTTCATCCATCCGGCTTTGATTCGATGATCCACATCTTCATAGATATCCCCATCCTTCTGGAGCACATGTCAACCAGGTGAGAGCTCACGCCCAACACTCCAAATTCATAGGAGGAGCTAGAGCTTAGCCAACTTAATATTTGTATATATAAAGGGAACACTAATTACTTTTGTGGTGTATAGGTCGATGGATTAGAGTTCGGACGATGCAGGGGCGGGGAGCTACTAAGTGATTCACTGGTTCATTAGAAAGGTTTATTCAAATCGCTCTTGATGATATGGCGAGGGACTGAAGCAATAATGTGTGTCATCCATGTTGTAAAGGCAGTAACACGAAAATGTTGTCATCGAGACATTAAGTCTTTAGGTCCCCTTTTCTCTCATGTGGACCATTGTTTTTTTCCTTGTCAATGTTGGGGAATGCAGTAATTTCAAAAAAATTCCTATGCACATGCAAGATCCAGCTAAGTGATGCATAGCAATGAGCGGGAGAGTGTGTCCACGTACCCTCGTAGACCGAAAGCGGAAGCGTTTAGTAACGTGGTTGATGTAGTCGAACGTCTTCGCGATGCAACCGATCAAGTACCAAACACACGACACCTCCGTGATCTCCACACGTTCAGCTTAGTGACGTCCCTCGAACTCTTGATCCAGCTGAGGCCGAGGGTGAGTTCCGTTAGCACGACGGCATGGTGATGATGTTGATGAAGTTACCGGTGCAGGGCTTCGCCTAAGCACTACAACGATATGACCGAGGTGGAAATCTGTGGAGGGGAGCACCGTAGACGGCTAAGACAACTGATAACTTGTGTGTCCTAGGGTGTCCCCTGCCCCCGTATATAAAGGAGCAAGGGGGAGGCTAGCCGGCCCCTAGGGCGCGCCCCCAAGAGGGCAATCCTACTAGGACTCCAAGTCCTAGTAGGAATCCACCAAGAGGGAGAGAGGGAGAAGGAAGGAAGAGGGGGAAGGGAAGGAAAGGGGGGCGCCGCCCCCTTCCCCTAGTCCAATTTGGACCCAAGCGGGGGCGTCCAGCCCCTCCTGGCCCTTACTCTCTTCCCACTAAGGCCCATAGAGGCCCATTAGTTCTCCCGGGGGTTCCGATAACCCCCGAGCACTCCGATATTTATCCGGTGACCCCCGAAACTCATCTGGTGTCCGAATAACATCGTCCAGTATATCAATCTTTATGTCTCGCCCATTTCGAGGCTCCTCTTCATGTCCGTGATCACATCTGGGACTCCGAACAACCTTCTGTACATCAAACACATAAACTAATCATACCGATCGTCATCGAACGTTAATCATGTGGATCCTATGGGTTCGAGAACCATGTAAACATGACCGAGACTCATCTCCGGTCAATAACCAATAGTGTAACCTGGATGTTCATATTGGCTACCACATATTCTACGAAGATCTTTATCGGTCAAACCGCATAACAATATACGTTGTTCCCTTTGTCATCGGTATGTTACTTGCCAGAGATTCGATCGTCGGTATGTCAATGCCTAGTTCAATCTCGTTACCGGCAAGTCTCTTTACTCGTTCTGTAATGCATCATCTCGTAACTAACTCATTAGTCACATTGCTTGCAAGGCTTATAGTGATGTGCATTACCGAGAGGGCCCAGAGATACCTCCCCGACAATCAGAGTGACAAATCCTAATCTCGATCTATGCCAACTCAACAAACACCATCGGAGACACCTGTAGAGCATCTTTATAATCACCCAGTTACGTTGTGACGTTTGATAGCACACTAAGTGTTCCTCCGGTATCGGGAGTTGCATAATATCATAGTCATAGGAAAATGTATAAGTTGTGAAGAAAGCAATAGAAATAAACTAAACAATCATAGTGCTAAGCTAACGGATGGGTCAAGTCAATCACATCATTCTCTAGTGATGTGATCACGTTCATCAAATGACAACTCATGTCTATGGTTAGGAAACTTAACCATCTTTGATTAACGAGCTAGTCAAGTAGAGGCATACTAGTGACACTCTGTTTTGTCTATGTATTCACACATGTACTAAGTTTCTGGTTAATACAATTCTAGCATGAATAATAAACATTTATCATGATATAAGGATATAAATAACAACTTTATTATTGCCTCTAGGGCATATTTCCTTCAGTTAGTGCATCTTATACCCCTATCTGATTTTGGTGATTAATGATAAGACAATTAAAAGCACTGCTTTTATCGAGTTTATTTAAGTAAAATAGTTCTCGTTGATGAGTTGAAACACCATTGGTGACCCCTACTTTTATGCTAACAAATGGTTAGCTCCTTCAAGCTCATATTGTGTAATTTATATGCATTTGGTGAATCCAATGTTCCCATTGAGTTCAAGGACAACGATAATATAAGAGGACCATAATAAAATTAACTAGTGTTAAACTCCAAATCAAAATCATCAACACAAATTCCAAAATTATCCGCAACTTCACTCAGACTCCTCTGTTTTTTACATCCCCGGTACTTCCAAATATTTATACTCAGTATTACTGATATAGTGAGGAATGAATGAGTGCATGTTCAACAAATCTTTGTTATTATTATTTTTGCTTCGGAACCACCAAGTTTTTTCGGTGCTACCGAGCCGTGTCAACTTTGGGACCATCTATATTAGCTTTGGTACCTCCAAACCTAACCTTTTTTGTAACACTTTTGAGCACCTCTCTGTTTGATTCAACCATATGCCTTAGTATAGGTCCAGTACTGACGAGCAAATCCATCTAGTAACCCTGAACCGAGACTATCCCTTTTTGCACCTATTCCTTCTGAGAACAGCTCTGCCGACCCATATTAGAGGAAAGTAAATAATCCCACTTAGCGGGTCCCATTGGCCTACATGTCTGGTCAATGAAAGTCTAAGCTAGTTAACAAGTCCCAAGGAGGTCAAGAGAAGCCAACAAATCCCAAGGTGGTCAACAAAAGTCCATCCTAGCCAAGGAGGATCGAAACTGGTCAAAGAAAGGCCAAGTAACTAGCCATGGTCAATAGGTCAATGAGATGTCAAAAAAGGCTAAAGTCATCAATGAAGATAATTGAAGGGGCAAAGAGAATGAAGCCCAATCAAAGAAAGCCCGGATGGAACCCCGTTTTATGGGCCTCAGCTCCCCTCTTAGACCACCTAAGAGCACATAGATACATGGACCAAACATTACCTAGTTCTATACTCTGATCTCCTACTTTTAAGGGTAGTTTTGGTCATTTGTCAAGGACTTCTAGGCTATATAAGGCCCCCATGGGAGTATAAATCACTCCACCTTCATTTGAATACACGTAAGGCGAAGGCACTAGAGCTCTTGGACCTATTCATAGCTCCAAGCCACCTCTAGGGTTGAGTCCAAGGAGTTGCACATGACTTGGATCAACCTTCATCGAGATTTCGGGAGAGGGATCTAAGGAGTTGAGCATGACCGAAATCCCGCAACCGTCCAGCCACACCCATGGTCCTCCTAACATAGGACTAGGTTGTGCTCCCACGAGGTGACTAAACATATTAAAAACGTGTTGTGTGACTATTGTCGAGTGTATGGAAACCTTCACTATAAGGTCGTCATGCACGCCCTTGTTAACACTAAATTGATTATGACCACACTACTAAAGATACCCCATAGACAAAAATGTTTTCACTACAACAATAACTCCAACACCGTCGAGAGTCATTTTCTCTTGTTCTTTCAAGCATGTTCTATCTTTTGCGTAAGTGAGCTACATATATGTTCTAATACCTTCGAGTATTTGGAAATTTCATATGCTTATTGGGAAAGTTTAGTACCTTCAAGTGTCGGGCATTTCGGGAATGTGTATTTCTCTCCTGGTTGTTCAAAATTTAAACTTGTGTGGTAGTATCGAGGATTTTTATCCAACAATTTTGAACTACTTAATCTTTCCTAAGTAACTATCAGGTTTCTGCTTTGCCTATAAATATACCCCCAACGCCCCTTGAGTGCATGAGAAGGTGTGAGTGTTTTCAGCAACTTTGTGAGATTCAAGAGAGTAGGACTTTGAGTGTTTGAAGGCCAAGCCCATCCCTTCAAACCATTCATTCATGTTCATCTCTTTTTGCTTTGAGCTACAATTGTGAGAGAGATATTGAAGGTGTTACGGCACACGGGTGCCTAACCTCATTGGTTGTTGGCCCAAGTAGGCCGGCCCGAGGCACCCTAGGCCGGTTTTTGCCCTGGGTCACCATGCAGCCCACGAGTTTTGTAAAAGGAAGATTCGAGATGACCTACTGTTCAAGATAAGGAAGCTGGATCTGTGGACCTCTCCACTTATGTAGCCGACTAGGAAATTGTAAACCCTAGGGTGTTAGTATCCTTTAAAAGTCGGGGTCGTGTTGGTTGATAGAACAACTTTTCCCTCTATTGTAACATGTACTCTACACAACCCTATAGATAGAACATGAGTAGGATTTTACCTCATATGGAGGGATTACCTGGGTAAATTTGGTCTTGTTTCCCCTCCGATCTACTCACCTCATTGGGAGACCATATTGAGGGATCTGCCAAATTTTTCTACGACAATGGTGGCCTGTGCAGATACCACATGGTGAACTCGAAGATCGAATAGGATCGGCAGTTAATGCCGGCACGTTCTCCGCGTTGGGTCATATCTTTGTTTTTAGCGCCATGTGCTATGTCGCCAACACAACATGGCACCTTGGCATAGTCGAGATTCCAGGCCAAACCGTTCAATTCGACAATTCATTACCACTTTTGTTCTCTTTACTCGTATCCTTATTTCGGTATCTCGTGGTCTTAATCACATGTGTCAAGACAGCAAATAATGATACAGTAATACCGAGTGGGCCCAAAGAGTATCTCTCTATCATCAGAGGAGCAAATCTTAGTCTAGAACTATCGATACTGGGACGTACGCTTCTAGTATAACTATCTGGTATGTTAGTATACAATATTCTCATGATCTAAGGAAATCGGTAAATGTTAACACTATAGATGAAAATTCCGACAACATAATAACGATGTGATCTTCTCGGGGATATACCCCGCGGTGTAACCCGTCGGATGTATGACTTGGCTGGTGTATGGCGACTCACTAGTGACCCGCCCGGAGCATGGCAACTCAAGAGGGACCTGCCTGATCTTGGCGATTCATTAGTAACCCGACGGGCAGGTCAGACGGACGACAATGCCCAAGGCCCAGAAGGCCGGCTCACGTTTATGATGGGCCGACTTAAGATGAAAGCATAAGGAATATTCCCTTACAAAGGAAGCAAGACTAGGACTCCACTTGTAATAGAGTCATCCTAATCCTACTAGGACTAGTCATGTAAGCCGCCCCTTTCAACATATATAAGGAGGGGCAGGGCTCCCCAAAGAGGGACAAGTAAGAAGAAACAATGTCTAAGGCCAGACACAAAGAGCCGGCTTACCAGCGACTCCTTCATGATCATAATGAGACCTAGCCACAAACAGCATGTAGGGCTATTACTGAATGATGTTTCTTGGGAAGCGAAGCTGCCTAAATCCTTGTTTTATGTTGCGTCTCTCGACTCCAACAAACCCCTCTCAAGCTACCACATAGATGCGTTGGCCTCGCGACTAAGTCCTCACACTAAGGACATCTGCCGTGACAACTCCACGACAGTTGACGCCCACCGTGGGGCCTGCGCACGGTGGTGTTGAGTTCTTGAAGGGATTTATTTCAGGGATCGAGAAGGTCACGATTGATCAGATGAAGAGAAATTGGTGAGATGCTAGGGTTGCGTCGGTTTGCGCCGCAGCAAGTCCCCAAGCCCGACCAAAAAATATGTATATTTGGATTACAACGCGGCACGATCCGTTCTGCGGCAAATCCAGCGCCTTCCATACGCATGACTATTATTATATCTGCGGAGCAAATCAGGTGGAGTTGTTTTTCATCAAATCATCATATGCTCCCGAGGAGATCAGGCATGATTTCTGCTGCTACTTTTCCTGGATCCGATCGCTACTAGACAATCAGGAGAAAACCTACCAGGAGGATAATCGTTGTTCCGATAGGTGTTCCAGTCCATGTGCGTTTCGGAGATTAAAGTCACCTAAAGTCATTGCTAGTACAAGTGGTCTACGGTTGAAAGGAAGGAAAGGAGGAAAATCAATCTGATGTCCGTCTCCGCCCGCCTCAGCCGTAGTGGGGCCGAGCCGCCGCCGGCCGCGAGCCGCCTGTACTGCCTCTTCCACTAAGGCCCATGACATTGCCTCGCTCTCCGCTCGCAGTGGCCCTGCCTCCGCGGCGCCGCAGCTCCAGGCCAGGCTCCGCCCCGCACACCCTGCACTGCCTCGCCCCCAAGCGCCCGTGACTGAGCCACAACAATCTTGACTCCGAGCCGCCCTCTGATTAGTCGTGACTCCTTCAGCTGGTTTGCCACCGTTGAGCCGCCTTTGACTCCTCCGCCTCCACGGTCGCGACCTCGCCTCTGCGGCCTCACCGGCCTCCATCGTCCTCATCGCCAAGCCACCCCAGCCTCTGCTCTAAGTCACGGTCCCCGTCGCCCCGACCTTGCGATACTTCTACCTTGAGACGGCCTCGTTGCACCACCTCACGTCGCTACTGGAGCTTGCCTCTGTCAGTTCAAAACCGCCGTGGCTCACATTCGTAGATGTCGCCGCACGTGGACCTACCGCATCTACCACGACCGAGTTGCCTCGTTCCCCCGTCACCTCCCCTGGATGAAAGAACCTGGTTTTCGCAGTACAAGTCTGAAAAGCTATGCATGAAGTCTGTTTGACTATTATAATATTTGGATGGGATTAACCATCGTTGTGGCATGCTACTTCCACGTCAAAACAGTGCAAAGGAAAAGAAGCGGTCTGGTTGGAGTATTATTTAACAAAGAACTGCTAAGAACGTGATTTGGAAAGTACTATTCCCTTCGTTCCAAATTACTCGTCGTAGAAATGGATGTATCTAGAACTAAAATACATCTAGATACATTCATACCTGCGACAAGTAATTCGGAATTGAGGGAGTACTTGAGTACGAAATCGCATGAGCAACCATGAGATGGTTTTGTTGAGCCACCGGGATTTGGAAGACTTGCATGTGGATTAGTCAAAGTCGCCACGATCTGGAGGAAAATGGTGTGACCCGCCTCAGTGACTCACCGCGCGATGGCCGACCTCCGCAGCCGCCCGCCTCTGCTACTGATCCGCGCGCGTGTATGCGCACAGCCATCCGGCTCACATCTACTGCTACCTGCCCAAGTTGCCACTGCTGAATCGCCGCTCCTGAACCGGCCTACCGCTCCTTCTTTTGCTGCGCCATAAGCCGCCGGTATCTGCCATGACCACACCATCAAGTCGCCTTCACCGTGAGTGGTCTCACCTTTGCCGTAAACCGGCCTGGGCCCTGCCATCGCCGTCACCATACTTTGAGCCGCTACTGCGCTGGGTCACCTCTGCCTCCGTCGACCCCGCGCCAAGTGGCCTGTCACCATCGTCAACCTGCGGGTGCTGCCGAGTTGCCACGACCGCGCTGGGAGCCGCCCCGCGCCCGCTGCCGGTTCACCACACGACCAGCTATCGCTGAATCGCCACGCCTCCCCGAGCCGTTTTTCCTCCATCACCGTGGGCAGGTTCCACCGTAACCCGCCGAGATTCGCCGTAACCCTCCAGCTGCGCCTGCTGAGCCGCTATGGTCTGTTTTGAGTCGTCGCTTCGCTTCTGCTACCTTTCAAAACCGCCACCTTGAGTTGTTGTGTTGTCAAGTCAGCATTCCGCCGCTTGCCACTATCCAAATTCAGAAACAAATGCAGAGTTGAAGTTGAACATTGGTGTTTCCAACAAACCGCCTCCGTGGCCACTTATGTGGCAATCGCCGTTGCGGCTGTATCACCGACGTGCTAGTAAGTCCATGCCCCTAGCTCCTTCCGCGCTGTTGTTGCCCAGCAAGCTTCACCGTGAGTCACCCGTTGTTGAGGCGGCTCTGTTTCCTGCTCCTGCTTGCTATCGGCGACGTGGTGATATAATGTGGTGTACTGGTGGACGGCAGTGTGCACCCCGTTAACAAATTACGGTCGAAGCTAGCCATACTAGAGAAAAGTTGGGTGTTGCACACAGAGTTTGTACAAATACATACCGGAGAAAACATCAAGTATTCACATGGGAGATCAAGTTGAAAAGTCAACCATATTATCAGGACATGTGCGTTGGTAGTACTTGATGGTATGATTACGTGTATGGCTATTATCATGGAAGGATAGCTGCTAGAGATGTTCAGATGAGCTGCTATCAACATCCGAAAAATACCAGGTGCTATTTACCCTATTTATTATTAAAGCATATATTAATTTATCCGAGCAAGACTACTTTTCCCTGTTGTATTTTATATGCAGGAGAATTATTCATTACAAACTGGCACTATACCGCGGAGAAGGAGGCGTGCCAACATCATTCGGCACAGGAGGTCATCCTTACTCAACGAACTCCCGCACCGGCTTACAACGTCGTGGTTGTCTCTCGCGACCGCACCGGCTTTCAACGCCACAGACGACTCGCCCGTCCGCTCTCGTGGCCGGTCCACGCGTATGCGCCGGCTTACAACGCAGAGGACAATTTGCTCGTCTGCACCAGTTTACAATGCCGCGGCCGACTCATTTGTCTGCTCCCGTGGCCGACTCGGCCGTGGTTGATTTCAGCTTCACCATGGTGATCATCAACTCGGCGGTGGATAATTTCTGGCCTAACATATCAGGCCGTCAGAAAATTTCTGGCTTAAAAAGAAGGATTCTGGTTTAAAAACCGGCTCAAGGGAAGGCTGTCTTCCACAAAGCTTTGAAGCTCTCAGTATCCAGTTTAAGAATTTCTGGTTTAAAAGAATAATCTCTCGCAAGTTCGAGTTCTCAGGAAAAATTAAAGGGACCAAAGAGAGTCTGTTGCAAAAGCACAGCTCAAACATAGGCGCCCCTTGAGCATAGCTCTCAAGGTCATTTGGAGGCTTCCTGTTCAAACATAGGTCGTATTTAAATCAAAGAGAACATAGCTGTCGGTACCCTTTTGATCGGCGCAATGCCAAACTCACTAGGGGGCTTCTTGATCATATTAGAATCATAGCTTAACCCTTTTTGGGTCCGACTTTGATCGTATTTGAATCAGAGTCGTTAAAAAACTCTCATGGTCATTTGGTGGCTTCCTGTTCAAACATAGGTCGTATTCGAACCAAAGAGAACATAGCTGTCGGTACCCTCTTGATCGGCGCAATGCCAAAGCCAGTGGGGGTTACATGATCGTATTCGAATCCTAGCTTAACCCTTTTGGTCCGGTTTACTGATCGTATTCGAGTCAGAAGCCTCAAATTTTTCTTTCTATTTTGCTTAAGTTTTTTGCAAACAGTCTTTTGTTTTTGTCTTGAAGTTTTTGTCTAGATCTAAGTATAAGTGTGGTTTAATTTTAACCCGACCTGACTTTGGACGATAAGTTACCAGTATATGACAATCATAAACATTTGGAAGTTTTGGCTTCTAAAGATTGGGTTATCACCCTTACTGCGCAGGTATCATAAGCCGGCAGTACGATTCAATATCATAGGTATGATATTCTTTATACATGATTATGTTTAAGCTGGCCCTGGCTTTTGACGTTAAGTCCTCAGGGCATATGTTGTTTAAACTCTGTGCAGGATTTGCAGAGCTATAACTTATATAAATGCTTAAGTCCAAGCTCATCATTAAAATTGATGCTTCAAAATGATTATCCGTTTTGGATTTTCTCAAAGGCTATAAGCCGCAGGGTTATAAAAATTCTGGCTTACAATGGAGGCGTATTAAATCGCCATCGGTCAAGAGCCACTAGGTATTTAAACTCCGGATTTGCTTGTCAATTGATAAGGTATTCAAAGTCGCTTTGGCGCAATGGTTATTATTTTATAAATGGTTATGGTTTATTCTACAATGGAAGGAATAGTCCCGAGTCGTTGTAGGCTTATGACCCGGCACTTGGGGGCTACATTATTCAAATTAAGATTACATCGAATATGCAAGTCTCATGTCACTGCCAGCATGCACCATGGCATTTGGGGGCTAATGCAAAGTCATTTTTTACTCAACTTATTGAAGACCCGACTTATTACATTCTAAATGAGCCGGCCCTTGGGGGCTACCAATTGCTCCTGTCGAAAATTCAAGGTACACAAGACTTAATCCATCATATTTAAAGATCCACTACTCAGTTGGTAGAGTACAAAGCTCTTAACCTTGTGGACATGGGTTCAAGCCCCATGGTGGAGATGTAACACCCTCGATGCGGCTATATCTCCTACGTGTCAAAACACGACTTAGAGGCATAACCGCATTGAAAGCAATGTCGCAAGTGAGGTAATCTTCACAACAACCCATGTAAATAAATAAAGGGGAAAGGTACATAGTTGGCTTACACTCGCCAGGTCACACAATTACATAAATAAGTCATTACATTCATCCAATACACTCAGGGTCCTACTACGGAACCAAAATAAAGATCAACCCCCAAATGTGACAAAGTCCCCGAGCGCCCCAACTGGGCACCACTACTAATCATCTGGGAAAGAAACGTAGTAACGACGAGAGTCTTCATCGAACTCCCACTTGAGCTCAAACGCATCACCTAGAGCGGTATCATCGGTTCCTGCATCTGGTTTTGGAAGGAATCTGTGAGTCACGGGGACTCAGCAATCTCACACCCTCGCAACCAAGACTATTTAAGCTTATGGGTAAGGTAAAGGTATGATGTGGAGCTGCAGCAAGTGACTAGCATATATGATGGCTAACATATGCAAATGAGAGCGAGAAGAGAAGGCAAAAGCACAGTCGAACAACTATGATCAAGAAGTGATCCTAGAACAACCTACGCCAAGCATTACTCCAACACTGTGTTCACTTCCCGGGCTCCGCCGAGAAGAGACCATCACGGTTACACACGCGATTGATGCATTTTAATTAAGTAAGTTTCAGGTTTTTTACAACCGGACATTAACAAATTCCCATCTGCCCATAACCGCGGGCACGACTTTCAAAAGTTCAAATCCCTACAGGGGTGTCCCAACTTAGCCCATCACAAGCTCTCATGGTCAACGAAGGATATTCCTTCTCCCAGGACGGCCCGATCAGACTCAGAATCCCGATGACAAGACATCTCGACAATGGTAAAACAAGTCCAGCAACACCACCCGAATGTGCCGACAAATCCCGATAAGAGCTGCACATATCTCGTTCTCAGGGCACACTCAATGAGACATCCTACGAGTAAAACCAACCCTCAAGTTGCCCCGAGGTGGCCCCGCAGTCTACTCGGTCGGACCAACACTCAGAGGAGCACTGGCCCAGGGGGGTTTAAATAAAGATGACCCTTGAGTCCGCGGAACCCAAGGGAAAAAGAGGCTAGGTGGCGAATGGTAAAACCAATGTTGGGCATTGCTGGAGGAGTTTTATTCAAGGCGAACTGTCAAGGGGTTCCCATTATAACCCAACCGCATAAGGAACGCAAAATCTGGGAACATAACACCGATATGATGGAAACTAGGGTGGCAAGAGTGAAACAAAACACCAGGCATAAGGCCGAGCCTTCCACCCTTTACCAAGTATATAGGTGCATTAAGACAAACAAGATAATATTGTGATATCCCAACAATAAACAAGTTCCAACAAGGAACGATCTCCAAACTTCACCTGCAACTAGCAACACTATAAGAGGGGCTGAGCAAAGCGGTAACATAGCCAAACAACGGTTTGCTAGGACATGGTGGGTTAGAGGTTTGACATGGCAATATGGGAGGCATGATAAGCAAGGGGTAGGTATCGTAGCATAGGCATAGCAAAAGAGCGAGCGTCTAGCAAGCAAAGTTAGAAGTGATTTCGAGGGTATGGTCATCTTGCCTGAGATCCCGCAAGGAAGAAGAACGAGTCCATGAAGAAGACAAATGGATGTAGTTGAACGGTTCCTCACAAACGCAACGTTATCAGAACCAACCCAAAGAAGCAACACCGGAAAGAAGCACACAACATGGTAAACAACCAACACATGAACATGGCATGATATGCGGGATGCGGTATGTGATGCATATGCATGATTTGGAAAGGAATGATTGAACCTGGCCTCAACTTGAAATCTAAGAGTTCCACTGGAAAGGGGATTTGATTTCGGTTGAAATCGATATAAAGATCACCGGAATCGGATGCACGGTTTGGAAATGACAAGCACAACTAATATGGCACCGATCTGCGATAATCAACACGAGACCACCTAAATGCATCAAGAACATCATGCTACAGCACTCAAACATGGCAACACAATACATGGCAGGGATCCACTCATGATGCTTGACAAAAGATGAACAATGAGATACAGCTAATTCACTCATTAACAGGTTCAAACAAGCATGTCAAAACTGCAAAAGATAACAGGTTTCAGACTTAGTGAAATTAATAGCAAGTCAGGAATTTATCATCAAGAAGTGACCTTTAGAGCAAGAAAACTACATGCTACAGGAACATATCATGGCAAAGCAAGGCATGGCATGAAGCTACTCAAAGCATATAACAAAAGTACCTTAGTGACCATGAGCCAAAAGGGATCAGAAAATACAATTGCAACCATGTGAACATAGCAAAAACATAAACAGATTCAGACTTAGTGAAAAACTTGAGCATGGCAAAACAGTTAACAAGTAGGCATGTACACGAGCTTGATGCACTCACTACGAGGCATTGCATGACAATCTAAGCATACACCCAGCGAATAGACATGGCATAGAAGCTAGACATGGCAAGAACAACAACATAGCATGCACGTATCAACAACAACAAGCTTGGCAAAATTGCAGAACATGTTAACAATCTGCCAGGAACAGTTTATAGCAAAAGTAGAGCTTGATTGACTCAAGCTAGGGTGCTCCATAATTGCAAACAAAGACATGGATGGAAAGAGCACAACAAACTCTACAAAACATCCTTACTGATCATGCTCAAAGTAGGCACGGATCACTAGGAAACAACATGAACATACGGCATAAAAACAATAACAGGACAAGGACTTAGTGAAATTCTAAGTCCCTGAAATCAGCATAATTGAGTAAGCTACTTTGCATGCTTGTGCTAGTCACCACAAAGATCACAAAAAAATACATGGCATACACCCCTCTAAAGATGGCATGGCATACAACAAAACACATGTAGAGCTCAGGATCATAGCATGCACACATTAATCATGGCAAAAATGACAAAAGTGCATTTGCTGAAATAGATCTAAAACTATCATAGCCTTCTTCCAACAGCAATTCGGGCATCAAGATGAGCTCAAATGAGAATGATGCAATGAGATGAAATGATGTACTCGTCGAGACAAACATTTCGATATGCTACACGCATGAATCGGAGCAACGGTGATGAAGTTATGCCATGACGAAGATAGCATAAAAATTAGGGTTCGGAGTGAAAAAGTCAACCGGGGTGGATCCAGATCTAGATCGGCGTGGATTACGAGGATCGATGGAGTTCGTTGCCGGAAAAGTGGAAGGAGACGGTTGGCACGGTCGGGGCTCGCCGGATCTAGCGCCGAAGAGGAGGCCGGAGTGGAGGCGCGGTGGAGGAGGTCCGCGGCGGAGCACCGGCGGCGGAGGCGGCGACGCAACTCCGGCGGAAGCCGAGGCGGTGGCGAAGGTGGCTTCCGGTGGCCGGCGGGCGAAGTGCGGCGGCGCGCGCGCCTCGGGGCGACGTGGGGCGCTCCTCTGGCGGCAGGAACGCCCAGGCGCGGGGGCGGCGACCAGATGGGCCGGGCGGGCCGGCCGCGGCGGCGCGGGGAGAGAGAGGATGGTGAGGTGGCGGCGCGCGATAGGCTGGCGGCGGCGGCGGGGTGACGTGGCGCGACGCCACTGGCTGGAGCGAGGTGGAGGGTGGACATATCCGTCGCTGGAAGAAATGTCCGGTGCGCGCGGAGGAGGAGGGGTTAGGGTTCATTCGTGAAAAATTCGGGGAGGCACACACATATATATAGGTAGAGGGAGTTTGGAGAGTCCAAATGAGGTGCAGTTTTCGGCCACGCGATCGTGATCGAACGACCGAAATGATGGAGGAGGTTTAGGTGGGTTTTGGGCCAGTTTGGAGGGGGTGTTGGGCTGCAACACACACGAGGCCTTTTCGGTCCCTCGGTTAACCGTTGAAGTATCAAACGAAGTCCAAATGGTACGAAACTTGATAGGCGGTCTACTGGTAGTAAACCAAGGCCGCATGACAAGTCTCGGTCCAATCCGAAAACATTTAACACCCGCACACGAAAAGTGGTTGAAAGGGACACCAGAGGACATAGGAGCGTCAGATTGCAAAACGGACAACGGGGAAAAAGTTCGGATGCATGAGACGGACACGTATGCAAATGCGATGCACATGATGGCATGATATGGAATGCATGACACACAAGCAATGACAAGGCAACAACATCGAATAACTGGAGGACAACTAGCACATTGGTCATGGGGCGTTACAACACTCCACCACTACGAGAGGATCTCGTCCTGAGATCTAGAATGGCACCGGAGGGAAAACGAAAGAGGAAGAGGTGAGGTGAAACTAAGTTGCTCCTTTGAGAAACGAGTGAAACCAAAGAACCCTTAGATGTTGAACAAGTTGAACGGAAGAAAACAACGAAGATGCACGAAGTTGAAAACACTCCGTTAGAAAAGAGGAACAAGGAAGAACAAATTCGGGCAGCACTCCGAATGAAAAGAAGGAGGATTGAATAAGAACTTGATAAGAAGAGAAGATACTTGATGAAATCACAACACACTACCTCCGAAACTATTAACAGAATGGGACAAGGGGTAAGAAAGATCTCGGACAGCACTCCGGTTGAGAAGGGAGGTAAAACTTGATAAGATGACAGAACTTGAAAAGAGGGCATGACACTCCGGTTAAATGGATAAGCATGAAAAGAACAAGATCCTGACAAGAACAAGAAGAAGGTTTGAAGAGAGCAGCAACACAATGCCTCCGGAAGAAAGAATAGAAGATAGATAAATGAAGTAGGAGAATGGAGAAGAAAATGCCAACTTTTGCCACAAAAGAGCTTGAAAAGGCATCTTTAGGAGAAGGGTCGAACGGAGTTGTTGGAAAACCAACAACGAAAAGATGAGCTTTAAGTGGGCTTATGGAAAGCATCTCTAAATCAAGAGGTGAAATTCTGCCACTAACGGAAACGATAGATTGGATTGATATCAACAAGGAGATGAGAAACTTATATCACCAGACGGATAAATGAAGAAATTGGGTCATACATAAGCACCATAAATAACAACAATCCTTAGGGAAGACTTTAGGTGAAATATAACCGAAGATAACTCCAATGACGGGATTGATGGATTTAAAGTACCTCATTCTTAACAACATGTGAATCATGAAACATGAACTCAAATTATCAAGAATGACATAATACCACCTCCAATGATTCAATAGAAAGAATTGCACTCCGGATTGCAAGATTAAGAATGCTTGAGCTCCTTATAAAAGAATCTCGATGAACACTCCGAGAACGAATTAAATCCTTGCTGAACCATCATGTAGAACCTCCATGAAGAACTCTGGTAACAAAAAGATGATCACACGAAAGGAAAGAGAAGTTGAAAACACAAGGTGAAACCTTGCAATGATTTAGATGAAGCTTTGCAACGAGATAAAGTGGAAACTTGGAACTCCAGAAAAGAAAAGACGAAACAAGTGAAACCGAGAATTTGGAGAACCTCCGGAATAAGGAATTAAATCACTTGGATGAAACTAGAATAAGAATTATGTTATGCGTATCCTTCACCAATTAAATTGATGACAAACAACGGATTTGGCATACTACTTATTCTCGTTGAAAAGATTAAGATAGATATATCGCAAATTTGGGAAGGTCTTCAATGAATCACTGGTAGGATTGAAACAATGAATGAATTGATATGGTAGCCATGGACGAGAATCTTGACAAACCATCGTAAGAATTGGAAAAGAAAGAAGGGGATGAATCACCGGTAAGAATTAGAGAAGAATGAATATACTTGCGAGAATTTAGATACCTAAGAACGAAGAGATCACGAGCTGATTAGAGAATATTGAATGATGCGCCGAAAGAATTTGGAGAACGAGCGCTGAAAGCTGATAATGAATAATTCTGAGATGACGGGCTCCAGAGAATCGAACTGAAAAGACTCCTGAATAGCTCCGGATGGGTGAAAAGAATTCTCACAATCGAATACAATTATGAGAGGATGGCAACAAGCTGGAATCACGAATCTTTAAGAGAATAGAGAAAGATTAAGAGAAAAATCTCCTTCGTTCTTCAAATGAAGAGAATGACGATGAGGAACACCACCATGAATTTTTTGGACACTCCGGAAGAATCAAAAGCGAAGAGGTTGAGCCAAGGATGAAAAGAATTTGAAAGATCTTGGAGAAAGACATTTGACTGATGATAAATCATTCTTACATCAAACTTTAGAAAAGAATTTGAGAAGCCCTGGAAAAATAAGAAGAGTCAGGTAAGATCCTGGGAAAAAACCTGTGGGTTAGGGCCCACTCAAAAGATACACCGTATAACAATTTAAAAGAGAGTAAGCACCGGTTGAATTAAATGGCTAGAATGAGATAACCATCTCGAAAGATCTTGAAAGGATTACGAAAGCAGAGTGGAAACACGAATCTTCGAGATATCTTGAACACTCCGGAACAATTGAATAGCAAGCGGGGAAGATTAAGAGGTGCATCGGCAAAAGTAAGCATTTGAAACGGTAAAAGGATATAATCGACAAATCTTGACTTGAATCCACCGGAGATGAAAAGAATGAAGAATGATGAACTTGAGGCTCCGTTAGAATCTTCATGAGCATCACCGGATAAGAACATTCAAAGACAATAATGAAGAGTTTTCACATGAATAAAATGGATACTTTATTAAGATATATGACTCCTTGAAGAAAAAGGGTTGGGAGGGTGGGAAAAAACAAAGAAAGCTTTGAGTTGGTTGGGAGGGTGGGACGAATGAAACAAATAACGTTGAGAAGGCTTTGAGTTGATCTTGCGGATGTCGAAAAATGAACGGGTCCACTTGACGAGAAACACGCCGGTTGAAAAGGATTGACATGACAAACTCGATGATCGAGAAGGATTAGTATTCACATCGGAGTATAAGAACACCATTTAAGAAAGGTATGGAATCAACACTTGACATTGAAGCAACTCGAATACCAGAACTCAAAACAAAATAAAGGATTGGCTTGCAGAATAAGCCGGAACAAACATATGATAGAGATTTCATCTGAAGTTTTCGTGGTGGGGCCTACACGGGCTCGATCGTACAGCACCATCATGTACAAGGCAGTGCACATGACATACGAAGCGTCCCCGAGTCAGCATAGCCAAGGACTCTTTAAGACACAACGAGACCACTGTAAAACCAACCATGGATAGGCGGACCACTAGACGTCGAACCCCAATTTCACATCATACATCTGTCGGAAAGATATCCTAAGAGCTACTTGAATTCTCACTTATAATGTAACGCCCCGAGACCGTTGTGCCAGGTGTCTTCCAGTTATTCGCTGTTGTTGCCTTGTCATTGCTTGCGTGTCATGCATCTCATATCATGTCATCATGTGCATCGCATTTTCATACGTGTTCGTCTCATGCATCCGAGCATTTTCCCCATTGTCCATTTTGCAATCCGGCGCTCCTATGTCATCCCGTGTCCCCTTTTGCCTCTTTTCATGTGCAGGTGTTAAACATTCTCGGATTGGACTGATACTTGTCATGCGGCCTTGGTTTACTACCGGTAGACCGCATGTCAAGTTTCGTGCCATTTGGACTTCGTTTGATACTCCAATGGTTAACCGAGGGACTGAAAAGGCCTGGTGTGTGTTGCAGCCCAACACCCTGCCAAAGTGGCCCAAAACCCACCTAAACCCTCTCCATCATCGAGATCGTTCGATCACGATCGCGTGGCCGCAAACCGCACCTCATTTGGACTCTCCTAGCTCCCTCGACCTATAAATATGTGCTCTCCTTCGAAATCTCGCGCACATGAACCCGAAAAATCCCTCCCCTCGCGCCGCCAGACGCGTCCTCACCGCGCCGGACAATGTCTGCCCCGCCGGACATGTCGCTCCGGCCAATCGCCGGATGCCACATCACCCCGCCGCCGCTCTCCGCCAATCGAGCGCCGCCACGTCGCCCGGGTCAGCGCCCCACTTCGCCGCCTCCCCACACGGGCCCGCCGGGCCCGAACGCGGCCCCCTCCAGCCCATCCATCCGCCGCCCGGGTCAACGCGCACCCCGCCGCCTGGCTCGATGACCACACCGCCCTTCTGCGCGCTGGCGCCGCCCGCCACCGCTCTGACGAGCCGCCTGCTCGCCGGTGCCAACCACCGTGGCGCCCCGCTCCGCCTTCCGCGCCTCGCCGCGCCGCTCCGAGCCGGCGAGCCTTCCTCTCCGGTGAGCTCCTCGACGAACGCGCCCCCGTCAGCTGCCTCTTCTTCTCCGGCGGCTACAGTACCTCTGGCGCGGCCATCCTCGAAGTCCGTGTAGCTACATTGCGAGATCCCGTCTGGATCTGAAACCGACTCGGCTGACTTTTGCCTCTCTAACCCTAATTTTTATGCAATCTTCATCATGTCATAACTTCCTCATCGTAGCTCCGATTCGTGCGTGTAGCATATCAAAATGTTCGTCTCGATGAGTACATCATTTCATCTCATTTAATCATTTTCATTTGAGCTCATCTTGATGACCAAAATGCTGTTGGAAGAGGGCTATGTGAGGATAGTTTTAGATCTGCTTCAGCATTTGCATTTTGTCATTTTTGCCATGATTAATGTGTGCATGCTATGATCCTGAGCTCTACATGTGTTTTGATGTATGCCATGCCATCTTCACAGGGGTGTATGCCATGTATTTTTGTGATCTTTGTGGTGACTAGTACAAGCATGCAAAGTAGCTTACTCAATGATGCTGATTTCAGGGACTTAGAATTTCACTAAGTCCTTGTCCTGTTATTATTTTTATGCCATATGTTCATGTTGTTTCCTAGTGATCCGTGTCTCTTTTGAGCATGATCAGTAAGGATACTTTGTAGATATTGTTGTGCTCTATCAATCCATGGCTTTGTTTGCATTATGGAGCACCCTAGCTTGAGTCAATCGAGCTCTACTTTTGCTATAAAATGTTCCTGGCAGATTGTTAACATGTTTAGCAATTTTGCCAAGCTTGTTGTTGTTGATCCGTGCATGCTATGTTGTTGTTCTTGCCATGTCTAGCTTCTATGCCATGTCTTCCTGCTGGGTGTATGCTTAGTTTGTCATGCAATGCCTCGTAGTGAGTGCATCGAGCTCGTAAACATGCCTACTCGTTATCTATTTTGCCATGCTCCAGTTTTTCGCTAAGTCTGAATCTGTTTTCGTTAATTGCTATGTTCACATGCTTGCAATTGTATTTTCCGATCCCTTTTGGCTTATGGTCACTAAGGGACTTTTGTTATCTGCTTTGAGTAGCTTCAGGCCATGCCTTGCTTTGCCATGATATGTTCCTGTAGCATGTAGTTTTCATGCTCTAAAGAGTGCTTCCTGATTATAAATTCCTGACATGTTGATAATTTCACCAAGTCTGTAACATGTTGTCTTTTGCACTTTTGCCATGCTTATTTGAACCTGTAAATGAGTGAATTAGCCGTAGCTCTGTGTTCATCTTTTGTCAAGCATCATGAGTGGGTCCCTACCATGTATTTTGTTGCTATGTTTGAGTGATGTAGCATATTTATCTTGATGCATTTAGATGGTCACTTGCTGATTATCGCAGACCGGTGCCATATTTGTTTTGCTTGCCATTTCCATACCGTGCATCCGATTCCGGTGATCTTTATATCGATTTCGACCGAAATCAACTCCCCTTTCTAGTGGCACTCTTGGATTTCAAGTTGAGGCCAGGTTCAATCATTCCTTTCCAAATCATGCATATGCACCGCATACCGCATCTCACATATCATGCCATGTTCATGTGTTGGTTGTTTACTATGTTGTGTGCTTCTTTCCAGTGTTGCTTCTTCGGGTTGGTTCTGATAACATCGCATTTGTGAGGACCCATTCGACTACGTTCGTTTGTCTTCTTCATGGACTCGTCCTTCTTCGTTGCGGGATTTCATGCAAGATGACCATACCCTCGAAATCACTTCTATCTTTGCTTGCTAGATGCTCGCTCTTTTGCTATGCCTATGCTGCAATACCTACCACTTGCTTGTCATGCCTCCCATATTGCTAAGCCAAGCCTCTAACCCACCTTGTCCTAGCAAACCGTTGTTTGGCTATATTACCGCTTTGTTCAGCCCCTCTTATAGCGTTGTTAGTTGCAGGTGAAGATTGGAGTTTGTTCCTTGTTGGAACATGGATATTTGTTGGGATATCACAATATCTCTTATTTAAATTAATGCATATATATATACTTGGTAAAGGGTGGAAGGCTCGGCCTTATGCCTGGTGTTTGTTCCACTCTTGTCGCCCTAGTTTCCGTCATATCGGTGTTATGTTCCCGGATTTTGCGTTCCTTACATGGTTGGGTTATAATGGGAACCCCTTGACAGTTCGCTTTGAATAAAACTCCTCCAGCAAGGCCCAACCTTGGTTTTACTATTTGCCTCACCACCACCTACTTTTTCCTTGGGAGTCGCGCTCCTGAGGGACATCTTATTTTAACCCCCCCGGGCCAGTGCTCCTCTGAGTGTTGGTCCGAACTGAGCTGCCTGCGGGGCCACCTCGGGGAAACTTGAGGGTTGGTTTTACTCGTAGCTAGTCTCATCCGAGTGTGCCCTGAGAACGAGATATGTGCAGCTCCTATCGGGATTTATCGTCACATTCGGGCGGCTTTCCTGGACTTTTTTTACCATTGTCAAGGATGTCTTGTAACCGGGATGCCGAGTCTGATCGGATTGTCGTGGGAGAAGGAATATCCTTCGTTGACCGTGGGAGCTGGTGATGGGCTAAGTTGGGACACCCCTGCAGGTATTGAACTTTCGAAAGCCGTGCCCGCGGTTATGGGCAGATGGGAATTTGTTAATGTCCGGTTGTAGAAAACCTGAAGTTTATCTTAATTAAAATACATCAACCGCATGTGTAGCCATGATGGTCTCTTCTCGGCGGGGTCCAGGAAGTGAACATGGTGTTGGAGTAATGCTTGACGTAGGTTGTTCTAGGATCACTTCTTGATCATAGTTGTTCGACCGTGCTTTTGCCTTCTCTTCTCGTTCTCATTTGTGTAAGGTTAGACACCATATATGCTAGTCGCTTGCTGCAGCTCCACCTCATACATTTTCCTTACCCATAAGCTTAAATAGTCTTGATCACGAAGGTGTGAGATTGTTGAGTCCCCATGACTCACAGTTACTTCCAAAACCAGTTTGCAGGTGTCGACAATACCCTGCAGATGACGCAACTGAGCTCAGGAGGAGCTCGATGAAGATCATGTTCGTTATGTTGTTCCGTTTCCAGTTGATCAGTAGTGGAGCCCAGTTGGGACGATCGGGGATCTGTGTAGCATTTGGGGTAGTCTTCTTTTATTTTGGTTCCATAGTCGGACCTTGTGTGTATCCGGATGATGTAATGCTTTATTCATGTAATTGTGTGAAGTGGCAATTGTAAGCCAACTATCTATCTCTTTCCCTTATGTATTACATGGGTTGTTGTGAAGATTACCGCACTTGCGACATTGCTTTCAATGCGGTTATGCCTCTAAGTCGTGCTTCGACACGTGGGAGATATAGCCGCATCGAGGGCGTTACAAGTTGGTAATCAGAGCCTTCCCCGACCTTAGGAGCCCCCTGCTTGATCGAATCGTTGGCGTTGTTGAGTCTAGAAAAATGTTTTGAGTCATTTAGGATTATATATATCGGGGAGTAGGACTTCTTTTTACTCCTCAGTCCCTTTGTCGCTCTGGTGAGACATCCTGACATAGAGTTTTGACTCTGCTCTTCTCAAATTTCACTAAATTTTTATAGGATCACGCGGGTATCTTGGAATCGTTTCGATGGTTTTGTGACGAGAACATTGTTCTTGGTGCCTCCTGACATTTAGGGGTTGTGGCAGTGTCCCGGGGAATTGAGCTCCGAGGTGTTGTCATCACAATTTTATCGCTGCAGTTCTGGAATACCTGAGTTTCGCCGACACCGAAAATCTTTTTTATGTAGTTGTTGGTGAGATAACCTCAACACCACCCAGTACTGGGGCAGGAGTTCGGGAGTATTGCCATAACTCGTATAACTGATGCTTTTCGAAGGTTGAGGTAAACGATTTCCGAAGTTTTCTTGGTTATGTGTTGAACGATGGATACAGCTGGATGTAGGATTTGTTAGTTTTGGGTGAGATAATATGCTTCCCCTGTATCACCAATACCTGATTGCATAACCGGAAAATTTCGGGATTTTATAAGTGGGAATTCAAGTACCTCTTAGGATATATTTCCCACAGATGCATGATTTGAGATTGGGGTTCGACGTCTAGTGGTCCGCCTATTCACGGTTGGTTTTACAGTGGTCTCGTTGCATCTTAAAGAGTCCTTGGCTATGCTGACTCAGGGATGCTTTGTATGTCATGTGCACTGCCTTGTACATGATGGTGTTGTACGATCGAGCCCGTGTATGCCCCACCACGAAGACTTCGGACGAAATCTCTATCATATGTTTGTCCCGGCTTATTCTGCAGGCCAATCCTTTGTTTTCTTTTGAGTTGTGGTATTCGAGTTGCTTCGAAGTCAAATGTTGATTCCATACCTTCACTAAGCGGTGTTCTCACATTCCTATGTGAATACTAATCCTTCTCGATCATCGAGTTTGTCATGTCAATCCTTGTCTGCCGGTGCGATTCTCTTCAAGATGGTCCTATCATTTGTCACATCCGCAAGATCGACTCAAGTCTTCTCAACATTGTTTGTTTCTTCTGTCTCAAGTTACCTTTGTTTTTCCCGCCCACCCACCCTTTTTATTCAAGGACTCAGATTTCTTAATCAAGTATCCTTTTTATTGATGTGAAGTCTCTCCATTCTTTTCCGTCAATATTCTTATCCGGTGGTTCTCATGAAGATGGTCTACAAGTTCATCATTATTCGTTCTTTTCTTCTCCGGTGGACGCAAATCAAGCCTTCAGTGTTGTTCATATCCCTTTTCCTCGTTTCAAATGTGTTCTCATGCCGGTGCACCTCTTAATCATTCACCCCTCACTATTCATTTGTTCCGGAGTGCTGAAGATATCTCAGAAGATGCTAGTGCTTATTCTCATTCATTCAAGCTCTTTCGAGATTGTTATCCCATTCAAGCCATTTAATTCAACCGGTGCATTCTCTCTTTTAAATCGTTCAACGATGTTTTCTCTTGAGTGGGCCCTAACCAACAGGTCTTTTTCCAGGATCTTACCTGTCTCTTCTTATTTTCCCGAAGTTACTCCAAAATTCTTTTCAAAGTTTGAGATAAGAATGATTTATCATCAGTCACATGCCTTCTCCAAGATCTTTCACACTATTTTCATCGTTGGTTCAACCTCTTCGCTTTTGATTCTTCCAGAGTGTGTAAACAATTTGGTGGTGTTTCTCATCGTCATTCTCATATTTTGAAGACCGGAGAAGAGTTTTACCACCATATCTTATCCGTTCTCTCAGAGATTCGTGATTCTAGTTCGAGCCCATCCTCTCATAATTGTTTTTCAATTGTCAGAATTCTTTTCACCTATCCGGAACAATTCAAGATTCTGTTCAGTTTGATTATCCGGAGGCCATCATCTCAGAATTATTCATTCTCGGCTTTCAGCTCTCTTTCTCTGAATCTTACGGGTGCATCGTCCAAGTATTCTCTTCCCAGCTCGGGATCTCTTCGTTTCACTTGTATCTAAATTATCTCAAGCATCTTCGTTCATTTGCAAATTCTTCCCGGTGTTTCGTTATCTTTTATTCGTTCATTTTCAAATTCTTACATTGGTTCGTTCAAGATTCTCTTCCATGGTTATCATATTAATTCTTTCGTTGTTTCATCCTACCGGTGGGTTGTTGAAGACCTTCCTCAAGTTTGCGCTATATCTCTCTTAATCCTTTCAACGAGAATAAGTAGTATGCCAAATCCGCTGCTTGTCATCAATTTAATTGGTGAAGGATAAGCATAATGTAATTCTTATTCTTGTTTCATCGAGTATTTTTCAACTCCTTAGTCCGGAGACTAATCAAATTCTTGATTCCTTTTGTTCATCTTTCTTTTCTGGAGTTCCAAGTTTCCACTTTATCTCGTCGCAAACCTTCATCCAATCTTTGCAAGGATTCACCTTGTGTTTTCAATTTATCTTTCTTTTCATTCGATCATCCTTTTGTCACCGGAGTTCTTCATGCAGGTTCTACATGATGGTTCAGCTAGGATTTAATTCCTTCTCAAAGTGTTCATTGAGATTCTTTTCAAGGGAGCTCATGCATTCTTCAACTTGCAATCCAGAGTGCTATTCTTTGACGCATATCTTTTGAGGTGGTGTTATTTCTTTCTTGATAATTTCCCTTCGTGCCCCGTGATCCACAAGTTATCAAAAATGAGATATTTTAAATCCATCAACCTCTCCGTTGGAGTTATCTTGGGTTATATTTTACCTAAAGCCTTCCCGAAGGATTGTTGCTATTTATGGTGCTCATAAAGGATCCAAGTTCTTCTTTTATCCTCCTGGTGAATTAAGTTCCTTGTCTTCTAGTTCATATCAATCCAATGTATCATTTCCGTTAGTGGCAGAATTTCACCTCATAGTTTTGAGATGCTTTCTATAAGACCACAACAAGTTTACTCTTTTCGTTGTTGGTTTTCCAACAACTCCGTTCGACCCTTCTCCTAAAGATGCCTTTCAAGCCATTTTGTGGCAGAAGTCGGCACTTTCTTCTCCATTCTTTTATTTCAGTTATCTATCTTCTATTTCTTTCTCCCGGAGGCAGTGTCATGTTGCTCTCTTCAACCCATATTCTTGTTTTGACAGGATCGTGCTCTTTTCGTGCTTATCCATTTAACCGGAGTGTTGTGTCCTCTGCTCGAGTTCGTTTCGCCTTATCAAGACTTGCATCTCTTTTCAACCGGAGTGTTTCCCGAATTTGTTCTTCCTTGTTACTCTTCCCTACCGGAGTGCTTGCAACTTTGTTCTTCTCCATTGTATTCTTTCTTTCAATTTGTTCAACTTTTCAAGGTTCTTTGGTTTCACTCGTTTATCAAAGAAGCAACATTAGTTTTACCTCTTCTCTTCCTCTTCCTTTTCCCTCCGGTGCCATTCTAGATCTCGGGACGAGATCCTCTCATAGTGGTGGAGTGTTGTAACGCCCCGAGACTGTTGTGCCAGGTGTCTTCCAGTTATTCACTGTTGTTGCCTTGTCATTGCTTGCGTGTCATGTATCTCATATCATGTCATCATGTGCATCGCATTTGCATACATGTTTGTCTCATGCATCCGAGCATTTTCCTCGTTGTCCGTTTTGCAATCCGGCGCTCCTATGTCATCCGGTGTCCCCTTTTGCCTCTTTTCGTGTGCGAGTGTTAAACATTCTCGGATTGGACTGAGACTTGTCATGCGGCCTTGGTTTACTACCGGTAGACCTCCTGTCAAGTTTCGTGCCATTTGGACTTCGTTTGATACTCCAACGGTTAACCGAGGGACCAAAAAGGCCTTGTGTGTGTTGCAGCCCAACACCCCTTCAAAGTGGCCCAAAACCCACCTAAACCCTCTCCATCATCTAGATCGTTCGATCACGATCGCGTGGCCGCAAACCGCACCTCATTTGGACTCTCCTAGCTCCCTCTACCTATAAATATGTGCTCTCCTTCGAAAACTCGCGCAGATGAACCCTAAAAATCCCCCCCCTCGCGCCGCCGGACGCGTCCTCACCGCGCCGGACAATGTCTGCCCCGCCGGACACGTCGCTCCAGCCAATCGCCGGACGCCACGTCACCCCGCCGCCGCTCTCCGCCAATCGAGCGCCGCCACGTCGCCCGGGTCAGCGCCCCACTTCGCCGCCTCCCCGCGCGGGCTCACCGGGCCCAAACGCGGCCCCCTCCGGCCCATCCATCCGCCGCCCGGGTCAACGCGCGCCCCGCCGCTTGGCTCGATGACCACGCCGCCCTTCCGTGCGCCGGCGCCGCCCTCCACCGCTCCAACGAGCCGACTGCTCGCCGGTGCAAACCACTGCGGCGCCCCGCTCCGGCTTTCGCGCCTCGCAGCGCCGCTCTGAGCCGGCGAGCCTTCCTCTCTGGCGAGCTCCTCGACAAACATGCCCCCGTCGGCCACCTCTTCTTCTCCGGCGGCTACAGTACCTCCGGCGCGGCCATCCTCGAAGTCCGTACAGCTACAGTGCGAGATCCCAATCTGGATCTGAAACCGACTCGGTTGACTTTTGCCTCTCTAACCCTAGTTTTTGTGCAATCTTCGTCATGTCATAACTTCCTCATCGTAGCCCCAATTCGTGCGTGTAGCATATCAAAATGTTCTTCTCGATGAGTACATCATTTCATCTCATTTAATCATTTTCATTTGAGCTCATCTTGATGCCCGAAATGCTATTGGAAGAGGGCTATGTAAGGATAGTTTCAGATCTGTTTCAGCATTTGCATTTTTGTCATTTTTGCCATGATTAATGTGTGCATGCTATGATCCTGAGCTCTACATGTGTTTTGATGTATGCCATGCCATCTTCACAGGGGTGTATGCCATGTATTTTTGTGATCTTTGTGGTGACTAGCACAAGCATGCAAAGTAGCTTACTCAATGATGCTGATTTCAGGGACTTAGAATTTCACTAAGTCCTTGTCCTGTTATTATTTTTATGCCATATGTTCATGTTGTTTCCTAGTGATCCGTGTCTCTTTTGAGCATGATCAGTAAGGATGCTTTGTAGATATTGTTGTGCTCTATCCATCCATGTCTTTGTTTGCATTATGGAGCACCCTAGCTTGAGTCAATCGAGCTCTACTTTTGCTATAAAATATTCCTGGCAGATTGTTAACATGTTTAGCAATTTTGCCAAGCTTGTTGTTGTTGATCCGTGCATGCTATGTTGTTGTTCTTGCCATGTCTAGCTTCTATGACTTGTCTTCTTGCTGGGTGTATGCTTAGTTTGTCATGCAATGCCTCGTAGTGAGTGCATCGAGCTCGTAAAAATGCCTACTCGTTATCTGTTTTGCCATGCTCCAGTTTTTTGCTAAGTCTGAATCTGTTTTCGTTAATTGCTATGTTCACATGCTTGCAATTGTATTTTCTGATCCCTTTTGGCTTATGGTCACTAAGGGACTTTTGTTATATGATTTGAGTAGCTTCATGCCATGCCTTGCTTTACCATGATATGTTCTTGTAGCATGTACTTTTCATGCTCTAAAGATTGCTTCCTGATGATAAATTCCTGACATGTTGATAATTTCACAAAGTCTATAACTTGTTGTCTTTTGTACTTTTGCCATGCTCGTTTGAACCTGTAAATGAGTGAATTAGCCGTAGCCCAGAGTTCATGTTTTGTCAAGCATCATGAGTGGATCCCTGCCATGTATTTTGTTGCTATGTTTGAGTGCTGTAGCATATTTATCTTGATGTATTTAGATGGTCACTTGCTGATTATCACAGACCGGTGCCATATTTGTTTTGCTTGCCATTTCCAAACCATGCATCCGATTCCGGTGATCTTTATATCGATTTCGACCGAAATCAACTCCCCTTTCCAGTGGCACTCTTGGATTTCAAGTTGAGGCTAGGTTCAATCATTCCTTTCCAAATCATGCATATGCACCGCATATCGCATCCCGCATATCATGCCATGTTCATGTGTTGGTTGTTTACTATGTTGTGTGCTTCTTTCCGGTGTTGCTTCTTCGGGTTGGTTCTGATAACGTCGCGTTTGTGAGGACCCGTTCTACTACATCCATTTGTCTTCTTCATGGACTTGTTCTTCTTCCTTGCGGGATTTCAAGCAAGATGACCATACCCTCGAAATCACTTCTATCTTTGCTTGCTAGATGCTCGCTCTTTTGCTATGCATATGCTGCAATACCTACCACTTGCTTGTCATGCCTCCCATATTGCTATGCCAAGCCTCTAACCCACCTTGTCCTAGCAAACTGTTGTTTGGCTATGTTACCGCTTTGCTCAGCCCCTCTTATAGCGTTGTTAGTTGCAGGTGAAGATTGGAGTTTGTTCCTTGTTGGAACATGGATATTTGTTGGGATATCACAATATCTTTTGTTTAAATTAATGCATATATATACTTGGAAAAGGGTGGAAGGCTCAGCCTTATCCCTGGTTTTTTGTTCCATTCTTGCAACCCTAGTTTCTGTCATATCGGTGTTATGTTCCCGGATTTGGCGTTCCATACACGGTTGGGTTATAATGGGAACCCCTTGACAGTTCGCTTTGAATAAAACTCCTCCAGCAAGGCCCAATCTTGGTTTTACCATTTGCCTCACCACCACCTACTTTTCCCTTGGGAGTCACGCTCCTGAGGGTCATCTTATTTTAACCCCCTGGGCCAGTGCTCCTCTGAGTGTTGGTCCGAACTGAGCTGCCTGCGGGGCCACCTCGGGGAAACTTGAGGGTTGGTTTTACTCGTAGCTAGTCTCATCTGAGTGTGCCCTGAGAACGAGATATGTGCAGCTCCTATCGGGATTTGTCGGCACATTCGGGCGGCTTTGCTGGACTTGTTTTACCATTGTCGAGGATGTCTTGTAACCGGGATGCCGAGTCTGATCGGATTGTCTTGGGAGAAGGAATATCCTTCGTTGACCGTGAGAGCTTGTGATGGGCTAAGTTGGGACACCCCTGCAGGGATTGAACTTTCGAAAGCCGTGCCCGCGGTTATGGGCAGATGGGAATTTGTTAATGTCCGGTTGTAGAAAACCTGAAGTTTATCTTAATTAAAATACATCAACCGCGTGTGTAGACGTGATGGTCTCTTCTCGGCGGGGTCCGGGAAGTGAACACGGTGTTGGAGTAATGCTTGACATAGGTTGTTCTAGGATCACTTCTTGATCACAATTGTTCGTCCGTGCTTTTGCCTTCTCTTATCGCTCTCATTTGCGTAAGGTTAGCCACCATATATGCTAGTCGCTTGCTGCAGCTCCACCTCATACCTTTACCTTACCCATAAGCTTAAATAGTCTTGATCGCGAGGGTGTGAGATTGCTGAGTCCCCGTGACTCACAGTTACTTCCAAAACCAGCTTACAGGTGTCGACGATACCCTGAAGATGACGCAACTGAGCTCAGGAGGAGCTCGATGAAGATCGTGTTTGTTATGTTATTTTGTTTCCAGTTGATCAGTAGTGGAACCCAGTTGGGACGATCGGGGATCTGTGTAGCATTTGGGGTAGTCTTCTTTTATTTTGGTTCTATAGTCGGACCTTGTGTGTATCTGGATGATGTAATGCTTTATTCATGTAATTGTGTGAAGTGGCAATTGTAAGCCAACTATGTATCTCTTTCCCTTATGTATTACATGGGTTGTTGTGAAGATTACCTCACTTGCGACCTTGCTTTCAATGCGGTTATGCCTCTAAGTCGTGCTTCGACACGTGGGAGATATAGCCGCATCGAGGGCGTTACATATAAACTCCCAAAATTTTCCGGTTATGCAATCGGGTGTTGGGGATACAGGGGAAGCATAATATCTCACCCAAAACTAGCAAATCCTACATCCAGCTGTATCCATCCTTCAACACATAACCAAGAAACGTTCGGAAATCATTTACCTCAACCTTCGAAAAGCATCCGTTATACGAGTTATGGCAATACTCCCGAACTCCCGCCCCAGTACTGGGTGGCGTCGAGGTTATCTCACCAACAACTGCATAAAAGAGATTTTCGATGTCGGCGAAACTCAGGTATTCCAGAACTACAACGATAAAATTGTGATGACAACACCTCGGAGCTCAACTCCCCGGGACACTGCTACAACCCCTAAATGTCAGGAGGCACCAAGAACAATGTTCTCGTCACAAAACCATCGAAACGATGCCAAGATACCCGCGTGATCCTATAAAAATTTACTGAAATTTGAGAAGAGAAGAGTCAAAACTCTACGCCAGGATGCCTCACCAGAGCGACGAAGGGACTGAGGAGTAAAAAGAAGTCCTACTCTCCGATATATATAATCCTAAATGACTCAAAACATTTTTCTAGACTCAACAACGCCAACGATTCGATCAAGCAGGGGGCTCCTAAGGTTGGGGAAGGCTCTGATTACCAACTTGTAATGGCCTCGATGCGGCTATATCTCCTACGTGTCGAAGCGGCATAACCGCATTGAAAGCAATGTCGCAAGTGAGGTAATCTTCACAACAACCCATGTAAATAAATAAAGGGGAAAGGTACATACTTGGCTTACACTCGCCACATCACACAATTACATAAATAAGTCATTACATTCATCCAATACACTCAGGCTCTCACTACGGAACCAAAATAAAGATCAACCCCCAAATGCGACAAAGTCCCCGATCGCCCCAACTGGGCACCACTACTGATCATCTAGGAGAGAAACGTAGTAGCGACGAGAGTCTTCATCAAACTCCCACTTCAGCTCAAACGCATCACCTGGAGCGGTATCATCGGTCCCTGCATCTGGTTTTGGAAGGAATATGTGAGTCACGGGGACTCAGGAATCTCACACCCTCGTGATCAAGACCATTTAAGCTTATGGGTAAGGTAAAGGTATGATGTGGAGCTGCAGCAAGCGACTAGCATATATGGTGGGTAACATACGCAAATGAGAGCGAGAAGAGAAGGCAAAAGCATGGTCGAACAACTATGATCAAGAAGTGATCCTAGAACAACCTACATCAAACATTACTCCAACACTCTGTTCACTTCCCGGGCTCCGCCGAGAAGAGACCATCACGGTTACACACGCGGTTGATGTGTTTTAATTAAGTAAGTTTCAGGTTTTCTACAACCGGACATTAACAAATTCCCATCTGCCCATAACCGCGGGCACGGATTTCAAAAGTTCAAATCCCCGCAGGGGTGTCCCAACTTAGCCCATCACAAGCTCTCACGGTCAACGAAGGATATTCCTTCTCCCAGGACAGCCCGATCAGACTCGGAATCCCGGTTACAAGACATCTCGACAATGGTAAAACAAGTCCAGCAACACCGCACGAATGTGCCGACAAATCCCGATAGGAGCTGCACATATCTCGTTCTTAGGGCACACTCAGATGAGACATCCGACGAGTAAAACCAACCCTCTAGTTGCCTCGAGGTGGCCCCGCAGTCTACTCGGTCGGACTGAGGGAGTCCTGGATTAGGGGGTCTCCGGACAGCTGGACTATATCCTTTGGCCGGACTGTTGGACTATGAAGATACAAGATTGAAGATTTCGTCTCGTGTCCGGATGGGACTCTACTTGGCGTGGAAGGCAAGCTAGGCAATACAGATATTTATATCTCCTCCTTTGTAACCGACCTTGTGTAACCCTAGCCCTTTCCGGTGTCTATATAAACCGGAGGGTTTAAGTCCGTAGGACAACATACAATCATACCATAGGCTAGCTTCTAGGGTTTAGCCTCTCTGATCTCGTGGTAGATCTACTCTTGTACTACCCATATCATCAATATTAATCAAGCAGGACGTAGGGTTTTACCTCCATCAAGAGGGCCCGAACCTGGGTAAAACATCGTGTCCCCTGCCTCCTATAATCTCAGTCATTGAAGCAATTGCAATTTATCATAACATCGGAAAGAGTCTATGTCAGAGCTAAAAAGCAAGTCCACATACTCAACTATCATTTAGTCCCCCATAATTGCTAAGACTCACGCAATACTTGTGGTTATGGAGTTTTAATCGGACACAGAGAAAGATAGGGGCTTATAGTTTTGCCCCACAACCTTTTACCTCAAGGGTAATGTCAACAATAATGGTTCATGCTCCCCTACATCTAATTAGATATATATATATATCATGTTCTTTCCAACATGCTGAGCTTGCCAAAGGATAAAATGAAAAAGGAAAGGTGAAGATCCCTGTGACTCATGCATAAGGCAGAAGATAATAATAAAAGATAGGCCATTCGCAGAGGGAAGCAGAGGTTGCCATGCACTTTTATGGTTGGATGCATAAAATCTCAATTCGAAAGAACGTCACTTTATATTGCCCCTTGTGATATGAACCTTTATTATGCAGTCTGTCGCTTTTATTACTTCCACATCACAAGATCGTATAAAGCTTATTTCTCCCACACCAATCAATCATACATATTTAGAACAATTTTATTGCTTTGCACCGATGACAACTTACTTGAAGGATCTTACTCAATCCATAGGTAGATATGGTGGACTCTCATGGCAAAACTGGTTTAGGGATTTTGGAAGCACAAGTAGTATTTCTACTTGGTGCTGAGAATTTGGCTAGCATGAGGGGGAAAGGCAAGCTCAACAAGTTAGAGGAACCATGACAACATACTTTATCTCAGATATAAGAAAGATATAACTCATTACAATGTCTTCCTTGTCCAACATCAACTCTTTAGCATGTCATATTTTAATGAGTGCTCCCAATCATAAAAGATGTCAATGATAATATATCTATATGTGAAAACCTCTCTTTCCTTATTACTTCCTATTAATTGCAACAATGACCAATGCTATGTCTGCCAACTCCCAACAACTTTTAATCATCATACTCTTTCTATGTGAAGTCATTACTCTCAATAAGATCAATATGAACTTTTTGTTTCTTTTTATTCTTTTATTCTTTCTTTTATTCACCCAAGATTATGGCAAAACAATCAAGCCCTTGACTCAACACTAATTTTTATTATATATAGCTCACGTACTCGATTACATAGAGAGATCATAAAGCAAAACTCAAAGCTAGATCATGTCATAAACTTTATTCTACTAGATCAAGATACTACTAATAAGATCGAACTAAGAAAAACGGTAAATATAGGAGTTGTGATTGTGATACGATACCGGGGCACCCCCCAAAGCTTGGCAGTTGCCAAGGGGAGTGCCCATACCCAGATACTCAATTCTTCTTTATTGGAGGAGACGGTAGAGGTGTTGTTGATGATGCGGGCTTGTCATCCATCTTCCAGGGCATAGGTTCACCATCATAGAAAGATGATCAAGTCTCCGGAATCCTCAAATCTGCATCCAAACTCATTCTTTTGAATCTATATTCATACTCACAGTTTTGGTTTTGAAGGTCATAGACTTGGGCTTGGAGGTGCTCGATCTTCTCATGTAGCTTGAAGATGGCCTCCTCGGTGTTCTTGACATCCGGCTCATAGTTGTTAGTGAACTCCGCGAGCATCATGTGGCTAGCGCTTATTCCACGCTCAACCATCCTTTGGCACTTGAAAACTTGTTGCTCCACTGCTTCGAGCCTCGTCTCCATGCTTCCGGTCCCCTTTGGTCCCTCTTCATCGTGGATGTGCAGCAACCCATCACACAACTCAATGGTTGGAGGGTGTCGCAGCACCTCCGCGAGGCAAGGGTTGATGACCTTCTCGAAGAACTTGTCCTTGGAGGCGCTTGGGGCCGTCATGATAACCTAGATCTGTCAGAAAAATAGCTTGAAACAAAAACAGGAGATTTTTGCGTGATACGGGAGTCAAAACCATCGGGAGGTTATATAATGATTTTTTACCGACCAAAATACGTAACGTGCAAGAAAACGGAGTCCGGAAGGCACACGAGGTGCTCAAGAGGTAGGGGCGCGCCCAGGGGGTAGGGCGTGCCCACCACCCTCGTGGGGTCCTCGTGTCCTTCCTGGACTGCTACTTATTTTTCTATTTTTCTAAATATTCCAAAACTGAGAAATATTGCCTTAAAAATTGTTTTGGAGTCGGTTTACCTACCGTACCACATACCTATTCCTTTTCGTAGTCTGAAACATTCCGAAAAGTGTCCCTTATGTATTCCTCTGGGGTTACGATTTCAATAATATTGGTTTCAACATTTATGGGATTACCTGAGATATAATGTTTAATTCTTTGACCGTTTACCACCTTCGGATTTGTTCCCTCGAAGTTGTTGATTTTTATGGCACCGGAACGATAGACCTCCTCGATAACATAGGGGCCTTCCCATTTAGAGAGAAGTTTTCCTGCAAAAAATCTTAAACGAGAGTTGTATAGCAATACATAATCACCTACATTAAACTCACGCTTTTGTATCATTTTATCATGCCATCTTTTAACTTTTTCTTTAAACAACTTGGCATTTTCATAAGCCTGGGTTCTCCATTCATCAAGTGAGCTAATATCAAATAACCTCTTCTCACCGGCAAGTTTGAAATCATAGCTAAGCTCTTTAATAGCCAAATATGCCTTATGTTCTAGTTCGAGAGGTAATTGACATGCTTTTCCATAAACCATTTTATACAGAGACATACCCATAGGATTTTTTTATGCAGTTCTATATGCCCATAATGCATCATCAAGTTTCTTAGACCAATTCTTTCTAGACCTATTAACAGTCTTTTGCAAAATTAATTTGAGCTCTCTATTGCTCAACTCTACTTGACCACTAGACTGTGGGTGATAAGGAGATGCTTTTCTATGATTAACATCATATTTAGCAAGCATTTTACGGAAGGCACCATGAATAAAGTATGAACCACCATCAGTCATTAAATATCTTGGGACTCCAAACCTCGGAAAAATAACTTCTTTAAGCATTTTAATAGAAGTGTTATGATCAACACTACTAGTTGGAATAGCTTTTACCCACTTAGTAACGTAATCAACAGCAACTAGAATATGTGTGTATCCATTAGAGGCAGGAAAAGGTCCCATATAATCAAAGCCCCAAACATCAAACAGTTCAATAACAAGTGAATAATACATAGGCATTTCTTGATGTCTACTGATATTACCAATTCTTTGACATTCATCACAAGAAAAGACAAACTTATGGGCATCGTTGAAGAGAGTAGGCCAATAAAAGCCAGATTGCAGTACCATATGTGCAGTTCTATCTCCAGCGTGGTGTCCTCCATAAGACTCGGAATGACACTTGCGTAGGATCTGTTCCTGTTCATGCTCAGGTACACAACGTCTAATAACACCATCTACTCCTTCTTTATAAAGATGTGGGTCATCCCAAAAGTAATGTCTCAAATCATAGAAGAACTTTTTCTTTTGCTGGTATGTGAAGCTAGGTGGTATAAACTTAGCAACAATATAATTAGCATAATCAGCATACCATGGAGTACTATGAGAAGTACTTATAACATTTAATTGTTCATAAGGAAAGTCATCATTAATATGTAGTGGGTCATCAAGAATATTTTCTAACCTAGACAAGTTGTCTGGTTCTCAACTCCCTTTCTATCAACAATATGCAAATCAAATTCTTGTAGCAAGAGAACCCATCTAATAAGTCTAGGTTTAGCATCTTTCTTTTCCATAAGGTATTTAATAGCAGCATGATCAGTGTGAATAGTTACTTTAGAATCAACAATATAAGGTCTAAAATTATCACAAGCAAATACAACTGCTAAAAGCTCTTTTTCAGTACTAGCATAATTTCTTTGAGCATTGTCTAGAGTCTTACTAGCATAATGAATAACATTTAATTTCTTATCAACTCTTTGCCCTAGAACAGCACCTACAGCATAATCACTAGCATCACACATAATTTCAAAGGGTAAATTCCAATCAGGTGGCTGAACAATAGGTGCAGAGACTAATGCTTTCTTAAGTATTTCAAATGCTTCTACATAATCATAATCAAAGACAAATGGTATATCTTTTTGCAATAAATTATTCAGAGGCTGAGAAATTTTTGAGAAGTCCTTAATGAACCTCCTGTAAAATCCGGCGTGACCAAGGAAACTTCTTATACCTTTGATGTCCTTGGGACATGGCATCTTTTCAATAGCATCAACCTTGGCTTTATCAACTTCAATACCTCTTTCAGAGACTTTGTGCCCCAAGACAATACCTTCATTAACCATAAAGTGGCACTTTTCCCGATTCAAGACAAGATTAGTTTCTTCACATCTCTGCAAAACTCGATCAAGATTGCTCAAGCAATCACCAAAAGAGGAACCATAGACAGAAAAGTCGTCCATGAAAACCTCACAAATCTTTTCACAAAAGTCAGAGAATATATCCATCATGCATCTTTGAAAGGTAGCAGGTGCATTACATAAACCAAAAGGCATACGTCTATAAGCAAAAGTACCAAAACGGCATGTAAAAGTAGTCTTTAATTGATCTCTAGCCGACACAGGTATTTGAGAGAAACTAGAATAACCATCTAGAAAGCAATAGTGTGTGTGTTTGCATAATATTTCTAGCATTTGATCAATAAAAGGTAAGGGGTAATGATCTTTCTTAGTAGCTTTATTTAATTTGCGGAAATCAATTACCATCCTATAACCTGTGATAATTCTTTGTGGAATCAATTCATCTTTATCATTAGGAACAACAGTAATACCTCCCTTCTTAGGGACACAATGGACAGGACTTACCAACTCACTATCAGCAACGGGATAGATTATACCTGCCTCCAGAAGCTTTAGTATTTATTTTCTTACCACTTCTTTCATTTTAGGATTCAGACGTCGTTGAGGATCATGAACTGGTTTGGCATGTGCTTCCAAATCTATTTTATGTTGACATAGAGTGGGACTAATGCCCTTAAGATCATCAAGAGTATATCCAATAGCAGCATGATGCTTCTAAAGAGTTTTCAATTATCTTTATTCTTCATGCTCTGAAAGGTTAGCACTAATAATAACATGATATATCTTCTTTTCATCAAGATAAGCTTATTTAAGATTCTCGGGCAGAGGTTTAAGCTCAAACACGGGATCACCTTGGGGTGGAGGAGGATCCCCTAAATTTTCAATAGGCAAATTGTGATGCAGAATAGGTTCCTGTTTAAAGAATACTTCATCTATTTCCCTTCTTTCATTCATGAACATATCATTTTCATGGTCTAGAAAATAGTGTTCTAAAGGATCACTAGGAGGTACGACAATAGAAGCAAGACCAATAATTTCATCCTTACTAGGTAATTCTTCCTCATGATGTTGTTTACTAAATTTAGAGAAATTAAACTCATGAACCATATCATCCAAGCCAATAGAAACAACATTCTTTTCGCAGTCTATCTTAGCATTAACAATGTTCAAGAAGGGTCTACCAAATATAATGGGACAAAAGCTATCTTGTGGAGAAGTAAGAACAAGAAAATAAGCAGGATATTTAGGTAGTTTCTCAACATAAGAAGTAGGAATAATAGGATCAGTATAAGTGACAATCTTTTCTTCAACTTTAATAGGTGCAGCTACTTTTACTTCTATGGGAGGATGATATTTAAACCACTTCTCCTTAGGGAGATCAACATAAGTAGCAAAAGATTCACAGAAAGAAGCTACTATCTCAGAGTCAAGTCCATATTTAGTGCTAAACTTATGGAAAATGTCGGTATCCATAAAAGATTTAACACAATCAAACTTAGGTGTCATACCTGACTACTTACCTTCGTCGAGGTCCCAATCTTCAGAGTTGTGTTTAATTCTATCCAATAAATTCCATCTGAATTCAATAGTCTTCATCGTAAAAGAGCCGGCACAAGAAGTATTGAGCATAGTGCAATTGTTTTCAGAAAGCCGAGCATAAAAACTTTGCATAATTATTTCTCTCGGGAGCTCATGATTGGGGCATGAATATAATATTTATTTAAGCCTCCCCCAAGCTTGAGCGATGCTTTCTCCTTCGCGAGGCGAAAAATTATATATATAATTGTGATCACGATGAACAAGATGCATAGGGTAATACTTTTGATAAAATTCCAACTTCAATCTTTTATAGTCCCATGATCTCATATCATCACATAGCCTATACCATACCAATGCGTCTCCCTTCAAAGATAAAGGGAATACCTTCTTATTAGCAACATCATGGGGTATACCTGCAAGCTTAAATAATCCACAAACTTTATCCACATATATTAAGTGCTCATCAGGATGCTTTGTTCCATCTCCTATAAAAGGGTTAGCTAGCAGTTTTTCCATCATAGCCGAAGAAAATTCAAAAGGAGTTTCATTTTCAATAGGTTCAGTAGGTTGAGGAGTAACTCTTTGCTCTACTGGATGGGGTGAAGATACCCCGAACAAGCCCCTTAGAGAATTATTTTCCATAGTAACAAGTGACAGTAAATTTCAGCACACTATATAAATTTTTCCTTACCAAATTCCACCTACCAAAGGCGCTACACTCCCCGGCAACAGTGCCAGAAAAGAGTCTTGATGACCCACAAGTATAGGGAATCTATCGTAGTCCTTTCGATAAGTAAGAGTGTCGAACCCAACGAGGAGCAGAAGGAAATGATAAGCGGTTTTCAGCAAGGTATTCTCTACAAGTACTGAAATAAGTGGTAAGAGATAGTTTTGTGATAGGATAAATTGTAACGAGCAACAAGCAACAAAAGTAAATAAAGTTCAGCAAGGTGGCCCAATCCTTTTTGTATCAAAGGACAAGCTGGAACAAACTCTTATAATAGGAAAAGCGCTCCCGAGGACACATGGGAATATCGTCAAGCTAGTTTTCATCACGTTCATATGATTCGCGTTCGATACTTTGATAATTTGATATGTGGGTGGAACGGTGCTTGGGTGTTGTTCTTACTTTGACAAGAACCCCACTTATGATTAACCTCTATTGCAAGCATCCGCAACTACAACAAAAGTATTAAGGTAAACCTAACCATAGCATGAAACATGTGGATCCAAATCAGCCCCTCATGAAGCAATGCATAAACTAGGGTTTAAGCTTCTGTCACTCTAGCTACCCATCATCTACTTATTACTTCACAATGCCTTCCTCTAGGCCCAAATAATGGTGAAGTGTTATGTAGTCGACGTTCACATAACACCACTAGAGGCTAGACAACATACATCTTATCAAAATATCAAACGAATACCAAATTCACATGACTACTCATAGCAAGACTTCTCCCTTGTCCTTAGGAACGAACGTAATTACTCACAAAGCATATTCATGTTCATAATCAGAGGGGTAATAATATGCATATAGGATCTAAACAGATGATCTTCCACCAAATAAACCAACTAGCATGAATTACAAGGAGTAATCAACACTACTAGCAACCTACTAGCACCAATCCCGGACTTTGAGACAAGAATTGGATACAAGAGATGAACTAGGGTTTGGAGATGAGATGGTGTTGGTGAAGATGTTGATGGAGATTGCCCTCTCCCGATGATAGGAGCGTTGGTGATGATGATGGTGATGATTTCCCCTCCGGGAGAGAAGTTTCCCCGGCAGAACGGCTCTGCCGGAGCTCTAGATTGGATCCGCCAAGGTTCCGCCTCGTGGCGGCGGAGTCTCGTCCCGAAAAGTTCCTTCCTATTTTTTTTCTCATCGAAAGGCCTCATATAGGATAAGATGGACGTCGGAGAGCCACCAGGGGGCCCACGAGGTAGGGGGGCGAGCCCTAGGGGGGTGCCCCCACCCTCGTGAGAAGGGTGTGGGCCCCCTGGCCTTCATCTTTTGCGAGGATTTTTCTTTATTTATTTTAAGACGTTCCGTGGAGTTTCAGGACTTTTGGAGTTAATAGGTCTCTAATATTTGCTCCTTTTCCAGCCCAGAATTCCAGCTGTCGGCATTCTCCCTCTATATGTAAACCTTGTAAAATAAGAGAGAATAGCCATAAGTATTGTGACATAAAGTGAAATAATAGTCCATAATGCAATAAATATCGATATAAAAGCATGATGCAAAATGGACGTATCAACTCCCCCAAGCTTAGACCTCGCTTGTCCTCAAGCGAAAAGCCGATAACAATAAATATGTCCTCATGTTTAGAGGTAGAGGCGTCGATAAAAATAAAATACGGACATGAAGGCATCATGATTATTCTCATAACAGCAACTTATATAGATTTTCTCATATGATTACTTATGTTCAAGTGATGATCTATTCACAATGCAAAAGTATTAATCATAAACTTTATTGGGCTCCGACAAACTATAATCTGAGTCATTGAAGCAATTGCAATTTATCATAACATCAGAAAGAGTTTATGTCAGAGCTAAAAAGCAAGTCCACATACTCAACTATCATTTAGTACCCCATAATTGCTAAGACTCACGCAATACTTGTGGTTACGGAGTCTTAATCGGACACAGAGAAAGATAGGGGCTTATAGTTTTGCCCCACAACCTTTTACCTCAAGGGTAATGTCAACAATAATGGTTCATGCTCCCCTACATCCAATTAGATATATATATATATATATATATATATATATATATATATATATATCATGTTCTTTCCAACATGATGAGCTTGCCAAAGGATAAAATGAAAAAGAAAAGGTGAAGATCACCGTGACTCTTGCATAAGGCAGAAGATAATAATAAAAGATAGGCCCTTCGCAGAGGGAAGCAGAGGTTGCCATGCACTTTTATGGTTGGATGCATAAAATCTCAATCACTACAGGAATCTGCTAATTTGCCGTCTGTGGCTGTCTTTGCCGTCAGTGTTTGGTCGGGCCTGCCGGCAAAGACCAATTTTGCTTTCAATTGCAGACGGCAAAGAAATACAGACGGCAAACAGCTCACTTTGCCATCTGCTAGAAATTTACTGACGGCAAAACAAACTTTGTAGTCTGCGAAAAATATACAGACGGCAAAGAACATACTTTGTCGTCTGTAAAAAAAACGATGACGGCGAAGATATAGTTTGCCGTCTGTAAAAAAACTGATGACGGCAAAGGCATAGTTTGCTGTCTGTAAAAAGAACTAATGACGGCAAAGATAATTTGTTGTCTGTAAAAAAACAGATGACAGCAAAACAAGAAACACACCTCCCGGATCAATCTCTCGGATCCATGAGGTGGCAGGATCTTAGACGCACATCTCACCCACCCCCACCCCACCGGCCGTTCGGTCGATCCCCACCTCACCCCCACGTCCTACCCCACTCCTCGACCGATCTCTTCCCCACCCCACCACGCCCACTTCCTCTGCCTCCCGCTCCCTCCGCCTCCACCGAATCAGCCAAGCCTCTGCCGGCCTCGGCCTCCCGCCACACCTCTCCGCCGGCCTCGGCCTCCCGCTGCACCTCTTTGTCAGGCCGGCTGGCCGTCTGTGCCCACCGCCCGCCGGCCCAGCCCTCCCGCTCGTGCTCCTTGATCTGGAGAGGAGCTCCAGATCCAGAGCTCGTCGTCGCCTGAGCCATCACCTCGCCGGCCACCACCTAGCGCGCGTCCCTGCCCCTCTCTTCTACCTTCCCTTTCTTCTTTTCTTCCTCCTGCGCCTCACCTTGATCTCCCTCTGTCTCTCTGTTCTTTGCATAGGTTGCTGCCGGTCAACTCCAATGACGGCTGCCGGATCCGTCCATTGCTGCAAGCCTTGTGCGAACCCCGTCGAGGAGCCGTGTGCTCGCCGCCAGCGGTCGCCGCCACCGCTCGCCCCATCGGCTCTCGCAGGGAGCAAGGCTGATTCAAGGGTGTTTCTTCTGAATCTATGTAATTCTTGGCGTTCATCTTCCTCCTCTGATCTCATCTTCTCGGAAGATCTCTGACACCAATCTTGGTTCTTCAAACAGAGTGAATAGATAGCACCAACTTTGTACGATGTTCTTGAGAAAGCAAGGAAGTGTAAATCTGTATGTATGATTGAACAAACTAGGATGTTGTGATATTCAAGGGTGGATCTGTATGTATGATTTGTTGTGCAAATCGATCTATAAAGAATGTTATGCAAAATGTTTTGATGTTGACGTGCGATTTTTTTAAAATTATAAAAAAATTGACGTCTTTAAATTTGGTCGGATGACGAAAAATATTGTGTATTGACTGACGGCAAACCTACTTCTTTGCCGTCTGTTAGAGATTAGTGACGGCAAAGACTTTGCCGTTTGCCCGATAAAAAGTTGACGGCAAAGTACTCTTTGCTGACTTTGCCTTTGCCGTCACACTTTGCCGTCAGCCAGGTGACGGCAAAGTCTTTGCCATCTATATTTCAGCCTTTGCCGTCTGTACTTGCCTGACGGCAAACTGTCTTATTCCTGTAGTGAATGCGAAAGAACTTCAGTTTATATTGCCCCTTGTGATATGAACCTTTATTATGCAGTCCGTCGCTTTTATTACTTCCACATCACAAGATCGTATAAAGCTTATTTCTCCCACACCAATCAATCATACATATTTAGAGCAATTTTATTGCTTTGCACCGATGACAACTTACTTGAAGGATCTTACTCAATCCATAGGTAGATATGGTGGACTCTCATGGCAAAACTGGTTTAGGGATTTTGGAAGCACAAGTAGTATTTCTACTTGGTGCTGAGAATTTGGCTAGCATGAGGGGGAAAAGCAAGCTCAACAAGTTAGAGGAACCATGACAACATACTTTATCTCAGATATAAGAAAGACATAACTCATTACGTTGTCTTCATTGTCCAACATCAACTCTTTAGCATGTCATATTTTAAGGAGTGCTCCCAATCATAAAAGATGTCAATGATAATATATCTATATGTGAAAACCTCTCTTTCCTTATTACTTCCTATTAATTGCAACAATGACCAAAGCTATGTCTGCCAACTCCCAACAACTTTTAATCATCATACTCTTTCTATGTGAAGTCATTACTCTCAATAAGATCAATATGAACTTTTTGTTTCTTTTTATTCTTTTATTCTTTCTTTTATTCACCCAAGATTATGGCAAAACAATCAAGCCCTTGACTCAACACTAATTTTTATTATATATAGCTCACGTACTCGATTACATAGAGAGATCATAAAGCAAAACTCAAAGCTAGATCATGCCATAAACTTTATTCTACTAGATCAAGATACTAATAATAAGATCGAACTAAGAAAAATGGTAAAGATAGGAGTTGTGATTGTGATACGATACCGGGGCACCTCCCCCAAGCTTGGCAGTTGCCAAGGGGAGTGCCCATACCCAGATACTCAATTCTTCTTTGTTGGAGGAGACGGTAGATGTGTTGTTGATGATGCGGGCTTGTCATCCATCTTCCAGGGCATAGGTTCACCATCATAGAAAGATGATCGAGTCTCCGGAATCCTCAAATCTACATCCAAACTCATTCTTTTGAATCTATATTCATACTCACGGTTTTGGTTTTGAAGGTCATAGACTTGGGCTTGGAGGTGCTCGATCTTCTCATGTAGCTTGAAGATGGCCTCCTCGGTGTTCCTGGCATCCGGCTCGTAGTCGTTAGTGAACTCCGCGAGCATCATGTGGCTAGCGTTAATTCAACGCTCAACCATCCTTTGGCACTTGAAAACTTGTTGCTCCACTGCTTCGGGCCTCGTCTCCATGCTTCCGGTCCCCTTTGGTCCCTCTTCATCGCGGATGTGCAGCAACCCATCACGCAACTCAATGGTTTGAGGGTGTCGCAGCACCTCCGCGAGGTAAGGGTTGATGACCTTCTCGAAGAACTTGTCCTTGGAGGTGCTTGGGGCCGTCATAATAACCTAGATCTGTCAGAAAAATAGCTTGAAACAAAAACAGGAGATTTTTGCGTGATACGGGAGTCAAAACCTTCGGGAGGTTATATAATGAATTTTTACCGACCAAAATACGTAACGTGCAAGAAAACGGAGTCCGGAAGGCACACGAGGTGCTCACGAGGTAGGGGGCGCGCCCAGGGGGGTAGGACGCGCCCACCACCCTCGTGGGGCCCTCGTGTCCTTCCCGGACTGCTACTTATTTTTCTATAAATATTCCAAAACGGAGAAATATTGCCTTAAAAATTGTTTTGGAGTCGGTTTACTTACCGTACCACATACCTATTCCTTTTCGGAGTCTGAAACGTTCCAAAAAGTGTCCCTTATGTATTCCTCCGGGGTTACGGTTTCAATAATATTGGTTTCAACATTTATGGGATTACCTGAGGTATAATGTTTAATTCTTTGACCGTTTACCACCTATTTGTGCCCTCGAAGTTGTTGATTTTTATGGCACCGGAACAATAGACCTCCTCGATAACATAGGGGCCTTCCCATTTAGAGAGAAGTTTTCCTGAAAAAAATCTTAAACGAGAGTTGTATAGCAATACATAATCACCTACATTAAACTCACGCTTTTATATCCTTTTATCATGCCATCTTTTAACTTTTTCTTTAAACAACTTGGCATTTTCATAAGCTAGGTTCTCCATTCATCAAGTGAGCTAATATCAAATAACCTCTTCTCACCGGCAAGTTTGAAATCATAGTTAAGCTCTTTAATAGCCCAATATGCCTTATGTTCTAGTTCGAGAGGTAAGTGACATGCTTTTCCATAAACCATTTTATACGGAGACATACCCATAGAATTTTTGTATGCAGTTCTATATGCCCATAATGCATCATCAAGTTTCTTAGACCAATTCTTTATAGACCTATTAACAGGCTTTTGCAAAATTAATTTGAGCTCTCTATTGCTCAACTCTACTTGACCACTAGACTGTGGGTGATAAGGAGATGCAATTCTATGATTGACATCATATTTAGCAAGCATTTTACGGAAGGCACCATGAATAAAGTGTGAACCACCATCAGTCATTAAATATCTAGGGACTCCAAAACTCAGAAGAATAACTTCTTTTAGCATTTTAATAGAAGTGTTATGATCAGCACTACTAGTTGGAATAGCTCCTACCCACTTAGTAACGTAATCAACAGCAACTAGAATATGTGTGGATCCATTAGAGGCAGGAAAAGGTCCCATATAATCACAGCCCCAAACATCAAATGGTTCAATAACAAGTGAATAATTCATATGCATTTCTTGACGTCTACTGATATTACCAATTCTTTGACATTCATCACAAGACAAGGCAAACTTACGGGCATCCTTGAAGAGAGTAGGCCAATAAAAACCAGATTGCAGTACCTTATGTGCAGTTCTATCTCCAGCGTGGTGTCCTCCATAAGACTTGGAATGACACTTGCGTAGGATCTGTTCCTGTTCATGCTCAGGTACACAATGTCTAATAACACCATCTACTCCTTCTTTATAAAGATGTGGGTCATCCCAAAAGTAATGTCTCAAATTATAGAAGAACTTTTTCTTTTGCTAGTATGTGAAGCTAGGTGGTATAAACTTAGCAACAATATAATTAGCATAATCAGCATACCATGGAGTACTATGAGAAGTACTTATAACATTTAATTTTTCATCAGGAAAGTCATCATTAATAGGTAGTGGGTCATCAAGAATATTTTCTAACCTAGACAAGTTGTCTGGTTCTCAACTCCCTTTCTATCAACAATATGCAAATCAAATTCTTGTAGCAAGAGAACCCATCTAATAAGTCTAGGTTTATCATCTTTCTTTTCCATAAGGTATTTAATAGCAGCATGATCAGTGTGAATAGTTACTTTAGAATCAACAATATAAGGTCTGAACTTATCACAAGCAAATACAACTGCTAAAAGCTCTTTTTCAGTACTAGCATAATTTCTTTGAGCATTGTCTAGAGTCTTATTAGCATAATGAATAACATTTAATTTCTTATCTACTCTTTGCCCTAGAACAGCACCTACATCATAATCACTAGCATCACACCTACTTTCAAAGGGTAAATTCCAATCAAGTGGCTGAACAATAGGTGCAGAGACTAATGCTTTCTTAAGTATTTCAAATGCTTCTACACAATCATCATCAAAGACAAATGGTATATCTTTTTGCAATAAATTATTCAGAGGCCGAGAAATTTTCGAGAAGTCCTTAATGAACCTCCTGTAAAATCCGGCGTGACCAAGGAAACTTCTTATACCTTTGATGTCCTTGGGACATGGCATCTTTTCAATAGCATCATCCTTGGCTTTATCAACTTCAATACCTCTTTCAGAGATTTGTGCCCCAAGACAATACCTTCATTAACCATAAAGTGGCACTTTTCCCAATTCAAGACAAGATTAGTTTCTTCACATCTCTGCAAAACTCGATCAAGATTGCTCAAGCAATCATCAAAAGAGGAACCATAGACAGAAAAGTCGTCCATGAAAACCTCACAAATCTTTTCACAAAAGTCAGAGAATATAGCCATCATGCATCTTTGAAAGGTAGCAGGTGCATTACATAAACAAAAAGGCATACGTCTATAAGCAAAAGTACCAAAAGGGCATGTAGAAGTAGTCTTTGATTGATCTCTAGCCGACACAGGTATTTGAGAGAAACCATAATAACCATCTAGAAAGCAATAGTGTGTGTGTTTGCATAATCTTTCTAGCATTTGATCAATAAAAGGTAAGGGGTAATGATCTTTCTTAGTGGCTTTATTTAATTTGCGGAAATCAATTACCATCCTATAACCTGTGATAATTCTTTGTGGAATCAATTCATCTTTATCATTAGGAACAACAGTAATACCTTCCTTCTTAGGGACACAATGGACAGGACTTACCCACTCACTATCAGCAACGGGATAGATTATACCTGCCTCCAAAAGCTTTAGTATTTCTTTTCTTATCACTTCTTTCATTTTAGGATTCAGACGTCGTTGAGGATCATGAACTGGTTTGGCATGTGCTTCCAAATTTATTTTATGTTGACATAGAGTGGGACTAATGCCCTTAAGATCATCAAGAGTATATATCCAATAGCAGCATGATGCTTCTAAAGAGTTTTCAATTATCTTTCTTCTTCATGCTCTGAAAGGTTAGCACTAATAATAACAGGATATATCTTCTTTTCCTCAAGATAAGCTTATTTAAGATTATCGGGCAGAGGTTTAAGCTCAAACACGGGATCACCCTTGGGTGGAGGAGGATCCCCTAAAATTTCAACAGGCAAATTGTGATGCAGAATTGGTTCCTGTTTAAAGAATACTTAATCTATTTCCCTTCTTTCATTCATGAACATATCATTTTCATGGTCTAGCAAATAGTGTTCTAAAGGATCACTAGGAGGTACGGCAATAGAAGCATGACCAATAATTTCAGCCTTACTAGGTAATTCTTCCTCATGATGTTGTTTACTAAATTTAGAGAAATTAAACTCATGAACCATATCATCCAAGCCAATACTAACAACATTCTTTTCGCAGTCTATCTTAGCATTAACAGTGTTCAAGAAGGGTCTACCAAATATAATGGGACAAAAGCTATCTTGCGGAGAAGTAAGAACAAGAAAATCAGCAGGATATTTAGTTTTCCCACACAAGACTTCAACATCTCTAACAATTCCAATTGGTGAAATAGTATCTCTATTAGCAAGTTTAATTGTGACATCAATATCTTCTAACTCAACAGATGCAATATCATGCATAATTTCTTTGTATAAGTCATGAGGTATAACACTAGCACTAGCACCCATATCACATAAGCCATGATAACAATGATCTCCTATTTTAATAGAAATAACAGGCACGCCTACCACAGGTCTATGTTTATCTTTATCACAAGGTTTAGCAATTCTAGTAGTTTCACCTTTGAACTGAATAACATGCCCATCAATATTATCAGACAAGAGATCTTTAACAATAGCAATTTTAGGTTCTACTTTAACTTGCTCAGGAGGTGTATAAGTTCTAATATTGCTTTTACAAACAACAGTTGAAGCTTTAGCATGATCCTTTACTCTAACAGGGAAAGGTGGTTTCTCAACATAAGAAGTAGGAATAATAGGATCATTATAAGTGACAGTCTTTTCTTCAACTTTAATAGGTGCAGATACTTTTACTTCTATGGGAGGATGATATTTAAACCACTTCTCCTTAGGGAGATCAACATAAGTAGCAAAAGTTTCACAGAAAGAAGCTACTATCTCAGAGTCAAGTCCATATTTAGTACTAAACTTACAGAAAATGTCGGTATCCATAAAAGATTTAACACAATCAAACTTAGGTGTCATACCTGACTCCTTACCTTCGTCGAGGTCCCAATCTTCAGAGTTGCATTTAATTTTATCCAATAAATTCCATATGAATTCAATAGTCTTCATCATAAAAGAGCTAGCACAAGAAGTATCGAGCATGGTGCGATTGTTTTCAGAAAGCCGAGCATAAAAACTTTGCATAATTATTTCTCTCGGGAGCAAATCATTGGGGCATGAATATAACATTGATTTAAGCCTCCCCCAAGCTTGAGAGATGCTTTCTCCTTCGCGAGGCCAACAATTATATATATAATTGCGATCACAATGAACAAGATGCATAGGGTAATAATTTTGATAAAATTCCAACTTCAATCTTTTATAGTCCCATCATCTCATATCATCACATAGCCTATACCATACCAATGCGTCTCCCTTTAAAGATAAAGGGAAGACCTTCTTTTTAGCAACATCATGGGGTATACCGGCAAGCTTAAATAATCCACAAACTTCATCCACATATATTAAGTGCTCATCAGGATGCTTTGTTCCATCTCCTGTAAAAGGGTTAGCTAGCAGTTTTTCCATCATAGCCGAAGGAAATTCAAAAGGAGTTTCATTTTCAATAGGTTCAGTAGGTTGAGGAGCAACTCTTTGCTCTACTGGACGGGGTGAAGATACCCCGAACAAGCCCCTCAGAGAATTACTTTCCATAGTAACAAGTGACAGTAAATTTCAGCACACTATATAAATTTTTCCTTACCAAATTCCACCTACCAAAGGCGCTACACTCTCTGGAACGGCGCCAGAAAAGAGTCTTGATGACCCACAAGTATAGGGGATCTATCGTAGTCCTTTCGATAAGTAAGAGTGTCGAACCCAACGAGGAGCAGAAGGAAATGATAAGCGGTTTTCAGCAAGGTATTCTCTGCAAGTTCTGAAATAGGTGGTAATAGATAGTTTTGTGATTGGATAAATTGTAACGAGCAACAAGTAACAAAGGTAAATAAAGTGCAGCAAGGTGGCCCAATCCTTTTTGTATCAAAGGACAAGCCGGAACAAACTCTTATAATAGGAAAAGCGCTCCCGAGGACACATGGGAATATCGTCAAGCTAGTTTTCATCACGTTCATATGATTCACATTCGATACTTTGATAATTTGATATGTGGGTGGACCGGTGCTTGGGTGCTGTTCTTACTTGAACAAGCATCCCACTTATGATTAACCTCTATTGCAAGCATCCGCAACTACAACAAAAGTATTAAGGTAAACCTAACCATAGCATGAAACATGTGGATCCAAATCAGCCCCTTACGAAGCAACGCATAAACTAGGGTTTAAGCTTCAGTCACTCTAGCAACCCATCATCTACTTATTACTTCACAATGCCTTCTTCAAGGCCCAAATAATGGTGAAGTGTTTGAAGGAAATATGCCCTAGAGGCAATAATAAAGTTATTATTTATTTCCTTATATCATGATAAATGTTTATTATTCATGCTAGAATTGTATTAACCGGAAACATGATACATGTGTGAATACATAGACAAACAGAGTGTCACTAGTATGCCTCTACTTGACTAGCTCGTTGATCAAAGATGGTTATGTTTCCTAGCCATAGGCAAAGAGTTGTCATTTGATTAACGGGATCACATCATTAGGAGAATGATGTGATTGACTTGACCCATTCCATTAGCATAGAACTTTATCGTTTAGTTTATTGCTATTGCTTTCTTCATGACTTATACATGTTCCTTTGACTATGAGATTATGCAACTCCCATTTCCGGGAGGAACACTTTGTGTTCTACCAAACGTCACAACGTAACTGGGTGATTATAAAGGAGCTCTACAAGTGTCTCCAAAGGTAAATGTTGGGTTGGCGCATTTCGAGATTAGGAGTTGTCACTCCGATTGTCGGAGAGGTATCTCTGGGCCCTCTCGGTAATGCACATCACATAAGCCTTGCAAGCATTGCAACTATTGAGTTAGTTGCGAGATGATGTATTACGAAACGAGTAAAGAGACTTGCCGGTAACGAGATTGAACTAGGTATTGAGATACCGACGATCGAATCTCGGGCAAGTAACATACTGATGACAAAGGGAACAACATATGTTGTTATGTGGTCTGACCGATAAAGATCTTCGTAGAATATGTGGGAGCCAATATGAGCATCCAGGTTCCGCTATTGGTTATTGACCGGAGACATGTCACGGTCATGTCTACATTGTTCTCGAATCCATAGGGTCCGCACGCTTAAGGTTTTGATGACAGTAATATAATGAGTTTATGAGTTTTGATGTACCGAAGTTAGTTCGGAGTCCCAGATGTGATCACGGAAATAACGAGGAGTCTCGAAATGGTCGAGACATAAAGATTGATATATTGGACGACTATATTCTGACACCGGAAGTGTTCCGGGTGATTTCGGAGAAAACCGGAGTACCGGAGGGTTACCGGACCCCCCCGGGAGAAGTAATGGGCCATATGGGCCTTCGTGGAGAGAGAGAAGGGCAGCCAGGGTGGGCCGCGCGCCTTCTCCCCCCTGGTCCGAATTGGACTAGGAGAGGGGGGGGCGCCCCCTTTCCTTCTCCCTCCCCACTTCCTTTCCCCCTCCTAGTAGGAGTCCTACTCCTACTAGGAGGAGGACTCCTCCTTGGTGCGCCAATAGGGCCGGCCGGCCTCCTCCCCTTGCTCCTTTATATACGGGGGCAGGGGGCACCCCTAGACACACAAGTTGATCTTCATGATCGTTTTCTTAGCCATGTGCGGTGCCCCCTTCCACCATAATCCTCAATAATATTGTAGCGGTGCTTAGGCAAAGCCCTGCGACGGTAGAACATCAAGATCGTCACCACGCCGTCGTGCTGACGGAACTCTTCCTCGACACTTTGCTGGATCGGAGTCCAGGGATCGTCATCGAGTTGAACGTGTGCTAAAACTCGGAGGTGCCGTAGTTTCGGTGCTTGATCGGTCGAGCCGTGAGGACGTACGACTACATCAACTGTGTTGTGCTAACGCTTCCGCTGTTCAGTCTACAAGGGTACATAGATCACACTCACCCTTCTCGTTGCTATGCATCACCATGATCTTGCGTGTGCGTAGGAATTTTTTTGAAATTACTACATTCCCCAACAGTGGCATCCGAGCCTCGGTTTTATGTGTTGATGTTATATGCACGAGTAGAACACAAGTGAGTTGTGGGCGATATAAGTCATACTGCTTACCAGCATGTCATACTTTGGTTCGGTGGTATTGTTGGAAGAAGCGGCCCGGACCGACATTACGCGTACGCTTACGCGAGACCGGTTCTCCCGACGTGCTTTGCACAAAGGTGGCTAGCGGGTGTCAGTTTCTCCAACTTTAGTTGAACCGAGTGTGGCTACGCCCGGTCCTTGCGAAGGTTAAAACAGCACCAACTTGACAAACTATCGTTGTGGTTTTGATGCGTAGGTAAGATTGGTTCTTGCTTAAGCCCGTAGCAGCCACGTAAAACTTGCAACAACAAAGTAGAGGACGTCTAACTTGTTTTTGCAGGGCATGTTGTGATGTGATATGGTCAAGACATGATGCTAAATTTTATTTTATGAGATGATCATGTTTTGTAACCAAGTTATCGGCAACTGGCAGGAGCCATATGGTTGTCGCTTTATTGTATGCAATGCAATTGCGCTGTAATGCTTTACTTTATCACTAAGCGGTAGCGATAGTCGTGGAAGCATAAGATTGGCGAGACGACAACGATGCTACGATGGTGATCAAGGTGTCGCGCCTGTGACGATGGTGATCACGACGGTGCTTCGAAGATGGAGATCACAAGCACAAGATGATGATGGCCATATCATATCACTTATATTGATTGCATGTGATATTTATGTTTTATGCATCTTATCTTGCTTTGATTGGCGGTAGCATTTTAAGATGATCTCTCACTAATTATCAAGAAGTGTTCTCCCTGAGTATGCACCATTGCGAAAGTTCGTCGTGCTGAGACACCATGTGATGATCGGGTGTGATAGGCTCTACGTTCAAATACAATGGGTGCAAAATAGTTACACACACGGAATACTCAGGTTATACTTGACGAGCCAAGCATATACAGATATGGCCTCGGAACACGGAGACCGAAAGGTCGAGCATGAATCATATAGTAGATATGATCAACATAGTGATGTTCACCAATGAAACTACTCCATCTCACGTGATGATCGGACATGGTTTAGTTGATTTGGATCACGTAATCACTTAGAGGATTAGAGGGATGTCTATCTAAGTGGGAGTTCTTTAATAATATGATTAATTGAACCTAAATTTATCATGAACTTAGTACCTGATAGTATCTTGCTTGTTTATGTTTAATTGTAGATAGATGGCCCGTGATGTTGTTCCGTTGAATTTTAATGTGTTCCTTGAGAAAGCAAAGTTGAAAGATGATGGTAGCAATTACACGGACTGGGTCCATAACTTGAGGATTATCCTCATTGCTGCACAGAAGAATTATGTCCTGGAAGCACCACTGGGTGCCAGGCTTGCTGCTGGAGCAACACCAGATGTTATGAACGTCTGGCAGAGCAAAGATGATGACTACTCGATAGTTCTGTGTGCCATGCTTTACGGCTTAGAATCGGGACTTCAAAGACATTTTGAACGTCATGGACCATATGAGATGTTCCAGGAGTTGAAGTTAATATTTCAAGCAACTACCCGAGTTGAGAGATATGAAGTTTCCAACAAGTTCTATAGCTAAAAGATGGAGGAGAATCGCTCAACTAGTGAGCATGTGCTCAGATTGTCTGGGTACTACAATCGCTTGAATCAAGTGGGAGTTAATCTTCCAGATAAGATAGTGATTGACTGAATTCTCTAGTCACCATCACCAAGTTAGTAGAACTATGTGATGAACTATAGTATGCAAGGGATGACAAAAACGACTCCCGAGCTTTTCATGATGATAAAATCGATGAAGGTAGAAATCAAGAAAGAGCATCAAGTGTTGATGGTTGACAAGACCACTAGTTTCAAGAAAAGGGCAAAGGGAAGAAGGGGAACTTCAAGAAGAACGGCAAGCAAGTTGCTACTCAAGTGAAGAAGCCCAAATCTGATCCAAAGCCTGAGACTAAGTGCTTCTACTACAAAGGGACTAGTCACTGGAAGCGGAACTACCCCAAGTGATTGGCGGATAAGAAGGATGGCGAAGTGAACATAAGTATATTTGATATACATGTTATTGATGTGTGCTTTACTAGTGTTTATAGCAACCCCTCAGTATTTGATACTAGTTCAATTACTATGATTAGTAACTTGAATCGGGAGTTGCAGAATGAACAGAGACTAGTTAAGGGTAAGGTGACGATGTGTGTTTGAAGTAGTTCCAAAATTGATATGATCATCATCGCACACTCCCTATACTTTCGGGATTAGTGTTGAACCTAAATAAGTGTTATTTGGTGTTTGCGTTGAGCATAAATATGATTTGATCATGTTTATTGCAATACGGTTATTCATTTAAGTAAGAGAATAAATTGTTGTTCTGTTTACATGAATAAAACCTTATATGGTTACACACCCAATGAAAATGGTTCGTTGGATCTCGATCGTAGTGATACACATATTCATAATATTGAAACCAAAAGATGCAAAGTTAATAATGATAGTGCAACTTATTTGTGGCACTGCCGTTTAGGTCATATTGGTGTAAAGCGCATGAAGAAACTCCATGCTGATGGGCTTTTGGAATCACTTGATGCTTGCGAACCATGCCTCATGGGCAAGATGACCAAAACGCCGTTCTCCGGAACAATGGAGCGAGCAACTGACTTATTGGAAATAAAACATACTGATGTATGCGATCCGATGAGTGTTGTGGCTCATGGCGGGTATCGTTATTTTCTGACCTTCACAGATGATTTAATTAGATATGGGTATATCTACTTGATGAAACATAAGTCTGAAACATTTGAACAATTCAAAGAATTTCAGAGTGAAGTGGAAAATCATCATGGCAAGAAGATAAGGTTTCCACGGTCTGATCGCGGAGATGAATATTTGAGTTACGAGTTTGGTCTTCAATTAAAACAATGTGGAATAGTTTCACAAATTCGTGCCACCTAGAACGCCACAGCATAATGGTGTGTCCGAACGTCATAACCGTACTTTATTGGATATAGTGCAATCTATGATGTTTCTTACAGATTTACCAACATCGTTTTGGGGTTATGCATTAAAGACAGCTGCATTCACGTTTAAAAGGGCACCATCTAAGTCACCATCTAAGTCCGTTGAGACAACACAATCTGAACTGTGGTTTGGCAAGAAACCAAAGTTGTCGTTTCTTAAAGTTTGGGGTTGTGATACTTATATGAAAAAATTTCATCCTGATAAGCTCAAACCCAAATCAGAGAAATATGTCTTCATAGGATACCCACAAGGAGACTGTTGGGTACACCTTCTATCACAGATCCAAAGGCAAGTTATTCACTGCTGAGAATGGATCCTTTCTAGAGAAGGAGTTTCTCTCGAAAGAAGTGAGTGGGAGGAAAGTAGAAATTGATGAGGTAACTATACCTGCTCCCTTATTGGAAAGTAGTTCATCATAGAAATCTATTCTTGTGACTACTACACCAATTAGTGAGGAAGCTAATGATGATGATCATGTAACTTCAGATCAAGTTACTACCGAATCTCGTAGGTAAACCAGAGTGAGATCCTCACCAGAGTGGTACGGTAATCCTGTTCTGGAAGGCATGTCACTAGACCATGACGAACTTGCGAACTATGAGGAAGCGATGATGAGCCCAGATTCCGCGAAATGGTTTGAGGCCATGAAATCTAAGATATGATCCATGTATGAGAACAAAATATGGACTTTGATGGATTTGCCCGATGATCGGCAAGCCATAGAAAATAAATGGATCTTCAAGAGGAAGACAGACGCTGATAGTAGTGTTACTATCTATAAAGCTAGACTTGTCGGAAAAGGTTTTTGACAAAGCTCAAGGTATTGACTACGATGAGATTTTCTCACTCGTATCGATGCTTAAAGTCTGTCCGAATCATGTTAGCAATTGCCGCATTTTATGAAATCTGGCAAATGGATAACAAAACTGCAATCCTTAATGGATTTCTTAAAATGGAGTTGTATATGATGCAACCAGAAGGTTTTGTCAATCCTAAAGGTGTTAACAAAATGTGCAAGCTCCAGCGATCCATCTATGGACTGGTGCAAGCATCTCGGAGTTGAAATATACACTTTGATAAGTTGATCAAAGGATATAGTTTTATACAAACTTGCGGTGAAGCCTGTATTTACAACAAAGTGAGTGGGAGCACTACAACATTTCTGATAAGTATATGTGAATGACATATTGTTGATCAGAAACAATGTAGAATTATTCTGCAAAGCATAAAGGAGTGTTTGAAAGGAGTTTTTCAAAGAAAGACCTCGGTAAAGCTACTTACATATTGAGCATCAAGATCTATAGAGATAGATCAAGACGCTTGATAAGTTTTTTCCATGAGTACATACCTTGACAAGACTTTGAAGTAGTTCAAAATGGAACAGTCAAAGAAAGAGTTCTTGCCTGTGTTACAAGGTGTGAAATTGAGTAAGACTCAAAGCCCGACCAGGACAGAAGATAGAAAGAGAATGAAAGTCATTCCCTATGCCTCAGCCATAGATTCTATAAAGTATGCCATGCTGTGTACCAGATCTATTGTATACCTTACATTGATTTTCGCAAGGGATTACAATAGTGATCTAGGAGTAGATCACTGGACAACGGTCAAAATTATCCTTAGTGGAATAAGGATATGTTTCTCGATTATGGACATGACAAAAAGGTTCGTCGTAAAATGTTATGTCGATGCAAGTTTTGACACAGATCTGGATGACTCTAAGTCTCGATTTAGATACATATTGAAAGTGGGAGCAATTAGCAAGAGTAGCTCCGTGCAGAGCATTGTAGACATAGAATTCACAAAAATACTTACGGATCTGAATATGGCAGACCCGTTGACTAAAACTTCTCTCACAAGCAAAACATGATCACACCTTAGTACTCTTTGGGTGTTAATCACATAGCGATGTGAACTAGATTATTGACTCTAGTAAACCCTTTGGGTGTTGGTCACATGTCGATGTGAACTATGGGTGTTAATCACATGGTGATGTGAACTATTGGTGTTAAATCACATGGCGATGTGAACTAGATTATTGACTCTAGTGCTAGTGGGAGACTGAAGGAAATATGCCCTAGAGGCAATAATAAAGTTATTATTTATTTCCTTATATCATGATAAATGTTTATTATTCATGCTAGAATTGTATTAACCGGAAACATGATACATGTGTGAATACATGACAAACAGAGTGTCACTAGTATGCCTCTACTTGACTAGCTCGTTGATCAAAGATGGTTATGTTTCCTAGCCATAGACAAAGAGTTGTCATTTGATTAACGGGATCACATCATTAGGAGAATGATGTGATTGACTTGACCCATTCCGTTAGCATAGCACTTGATCGTTTAGTTTATTGCTATTGCTTTCTTCATGACTTATACATGTTCCTATGACTATGAGATTATGCAACTCCCGTTTGCCGGAGGAACACTTTGTGTGCTACCAAACGTCACAACGTAACTGGGTGATTATAAAGGAGCTCTACAGGTGTCTCCAAAGGTAAATGTTGGGTTGGCGTAGTTCCAGATTAGGATTTGTCACTCCGATTGTCGGAGAGGTATCTCTGGGCCCTCTCGGTAATGCACATCACATAAGCCTTGCAAGAATTGCAACTAATGAGTTAGTTGCGAGAAGATGTATTACGAAACGAGTAAAGAGACTTGCCGGTAACGAGATTGAACTAGGTATTGAGATACCGATGATCGAATCTCACGCAAGTAACATACCGATGACAAAGGGAATAACGTATGTTGTTATGCGGTATGACCGATAAAGATCTTCGTAGAATATGTGGGAGCCAATATGAGCATCTAGGTTCCGCTATTTGTTATTGACCGGAGACATGTCTCGGTCATGTCTACATTGTTCTCGAACCCGTAGGGTCCGCACGCTTAAGGTTTCGATGATAGTAATATAATGAGTTTATGAGTTTTGATGTACCGAAGTTATTTCGGAGTCCCGGATGTGATCACGGACATAACGAGGAGTCTCGAAATGGTTGAGACATAAAGATTGATATATTGGACGACTATATCCGGACACCGGAAGTGTTCCGTGTGATTTCGGAGAAAACCGGAGTACCGAAGGGTTACTCGAACCCCCCCCCCCCGGGAGAAGTAATGGGCCATATGGGCCTTAGTGGAGAGAGAGAAGGGCAGCCAGGGTGGGCCGCGCGCCTCCTCCCCCCTGGTCCAAATTGGACTAGGAGAGGAGGGGCGGCGCCCCCCTTTTCTTCTCCCTCCCCACTTCCTTTCCCCCTCCTAGTAGGAGTCCTACTCCTACTAGGAGGAGGACTCCTCCTTGGCGCGCCAATAGGGCCGGCCGGCCTCCTCCCCTTGCTCCTTTATATACGGGGGCAGGGGGCACCCCTAGACACACAAGTTGATCTTCATGATCGTTTTCTTAGCCGTGTGTGGTGCCCCCTTCCACCATAATCCTCGATAATATTGTAGTGGTGCTTAGGCGAAGCCCTGCGACGGTAGAACATCAAGATCGTCACCACGCCGTCGTGCTGACGGAACTCTTCCCCGACACTTTGCTGGATCGGAGTCCAGGGTTCGTCATCGAGCTGAACGTGTGCTAAAACTTGGAGGTGTCGTAGTTTCGGTGCTTGATCGGTCGGGCCGTGAAGACGTACGACTACATCAACCGTGTTGTGCTAACGTTTCCGCTGTTCGGTCTACATGGGTACGTAGATCACACTCTCCCTTCTTGTTGCTATGCATCACCATGATCTTGCGTGTGCGTAGGAAATTTTTTGAAATTACTACGTTCCCCAAAGTGTTATGTGGTCGACATTCACATAACACCACTAGAGGCTAGACAACATACATCTTATCAAAATATCAAACGAATACCAAATTCACATGACTACTCATAGCAAGACTTCTCCCTTGTCCTCAGGAACGAACGTAATTACTCACAAAGCATATTCGTGTTCATAATCAGAGGGGTAATAATATGCATATAGGATCTGAACATACGATCTTCCACCAAATAAACCAACTAGCATGAATTACAAGGAGTAATCAACACTACTAGCAACCTACTAGCACCAATCCCGGACTTTGAGACAAGAATTGGATACAAGAGATGAACTAGGGTTTGGAGATGAGATGGTGCTGGTGAAGATGTTGATGGAGATTGCCCTCTCCCGATGATAGGAGCGTTGGTGATGATGATGGTGATGATTTCCCCCTCCGGGAGAGAAGTTTCCCCGGCAGAACGGCTCTGCCGGAGCTCTAGATTGGATCCGCCAAGGTTCCGCCTCGTGGCGGCAGAGTCTGGTCCTGAAAAGTTCCTTCCTATTTTTTTCTCATCGAAAGACCTCATATAGGATAAGATGGACGTCGGAGAGCCACCAGGGGGACCACGAGGTAGGGGGCGCGCCCTAGGGGGGGCGCCCCCCACCCTCGTGAGAAGGGTGTGGGCCCCCTGGCCTTCATCTTTTGCGAGGATTTTTCTTTATTTATTTGAAGACGTTCCGTGGAGTTTCAGGACTTTTGGAGTTGCGCAGAATAGGTCTCTAATATTTGCTCCTTTTCCAGCCCAAAATTCCATCTGCCGGCATTCTCCCTCTTTATGTAAACCTTGTAAAATAAGAGAGAATAACCATAAGTATTGTGACATAAAGTGAAATAACAGTCCGTAATGCAATAGATATCGATATAAAAGCATGATGCAAAATGGACGTATCAGACACTCATGACCCGCTTTTGTGCGGGAGAAGACAGCTGGCTGGCTCGCAGTAATACCATATCAAAGAACCATGGTACTTCATATACCAAGGACGGCAATAGCAGGTCACGTCGCAACAAACATAAGCGCCGCATTAACAGCGATAATACTGAGGATACAGCAGTCAACGCCGGATTCAAAGGCTCTAAACCCGGTCAGCGGAAAAAGCCATTCAAACAAAGTACTCCGGGCCCGTCCAGTTTGGACCGTATACTCGATCGCTCGTGTCAAATACACGGCACCCCAAACAAGCCAGCCAACCACACCAATAGGGATTGTTGGATGTTCAAGCAGGCCGGCAAGTTAATTGCCGAAAACAAGGATAAGGGGCCACATAGCGATGACGAGGAGGAGACCCGTCAGCCAAACACCGGAGGACAGAAGAGGTACCCCCACAAGTGCGGACGGTGAACATGATATACGAAACCCACATCCCCAAGAGGGAGCGGAAGCGTGCGCTCAGGGACGTATATGCGTTGGAGCCAGTCCCCCCAAAGTTCAACCCATGGTCCTCCTGTCCGATCACCTTCGATCGCAGGGACCACCCTACTAGTATCCGTCATGGAGGATTTGCCGCACTGGTCCTAGACCCAATCATTGACGGATTTCACCTCACTCGAGTCCTTATGGATGGCGGCAGTAGCCTGAACCTGCTTTACCAGGACATAGTGCGCAAAATGGTTATAGACCCCTCATGGATCAAACCCACAAAAACGACCTTTAAAGGCTACATTCCAGGTGTGGAGTCCCATTGCACAGGCTCAATTACACTGGAAGTGGTCTTCGGATCCCCGGATAACTTCCGAAGCGAAGAATTAATCTTCGATATAGTCCCGTTCCGCAGCGGCTATCGTGCACTACTCGGGCGAACCGCATTTGCAAGATTCAATGCTGTGCCGCATTATGCATACCTCAAGCTCAAGATGCCAGGACCTCGGGATTCATCACAGTTAATGGAAACATAGAGCGCTCTCTCCGCACGGAGGAGCACACTGCGGCCCTCGCAGCAGAAGCGCAAAGCAGCCTCTCAAGGCAATCCACCAGTTTGGCGTTTCAAGACCCGGACACCTTCAAGCGCGCTCGGAGTAATCGGCAACTAGACCGCCTGGCATGATTTGAGCTCGCGTAGCAATGCGGCCCCCACCCCAGTCCCAGCCAAATGGCGAAATCCGTGCCACGCGTACATAATTACACATTAAAAATACCATGGGCACAGGTGGGGAGGGGGGCACAACTACGGCACGCCCCAAGACGCGGCTTAAACCGCACTAGGGGCTTCCCGCTTTGTTATCTTTCTATTTTCAGGACTTTAATCTCTGAAAACCCCGTCCGGCAGCATGATTGCCGAACACATGATGCAGCAACCAAGGAGGCAGAAAGCTACGTCACACCACGGAACTCCCAGGTGGATTACGATAACGAGTGAAATGTTTGCTTTAATACTATTCCTCAGCCTGCCCTTGGAAGGGACATAGTCCTACTTTTTGCTTATCGCACTATCTGTATCATTCTGCTTTAACGCACCTTTTTGAATAAACAATGCATAGCATTAAGACTATTATTGCATTCTTCTTTATATATATATATATATATATATATATATATATATATATATATATATATCTGTGTGTGTGTGTGTGTGTGTGTGTGTTCATTAATGACGCCTTGCAACCGTACATTTTGATACGGCCAATACACCAGGGGCTTAAATGCCCCACAATATGGTGTGAGAAGTCCGAACAGTTTCACAAGTGCGACACCCCGAACTTATAGCATTATATGCATCAGCTCCGAATCATGTCTTTGGTCAAATGTTGGGTTTGCCCGGCTCCTATGTTTTGGTACCTTACGTTCCACTCTATCAGCTAAGGTAGCACTAGGAGAACTACTGCGATTGTGCCCCGGTTCTGCTGGGTTAAGCACCTCAGTAGAGAAAGCTAAAACTGACTGTCATGATAAGGCGAGAGACTGGTCGCTGTTCGACGAGGTTTCGAGTCCCTAAAGACTTATGCCGCCCCGAATTCGGCCTTTCGAATACTAGGGGCTTCGCCGAAATTTAAAATTATAGAATTCTATGGCTAAGTGAGAGTGATAAAGCATTATTAGTCTGGTTACCTTGTTCGTTGTGCTGAGCACCTCCCTCGAAGGACCCAAAATGGGAACAAAAGTGCTCAGGTTTATCCCGAACACCCCAGCACTCGCGGCATGGGGGCAGAAGCCGAGGACTAGCCATCTCTCAGATTGGATACACAGCCAAACAGAAGGTAATATTTTAAATTCAAACAAGCGTTGCATAGCGCATATGAAACAAGTTTTTCATCATACAGGATCACACGAGCAAGTTTACTGAAATATTACATCCTTTGGACATTCGTCCGCTACAAGACGGGCACCCTTCAGGACCCTCATAATAAATTTCGGGGGTGCGATGCTCCTTGCCCTGCGGTGGTCCTTCCTTGATCAGCTTCACGGCGTCTAGCTTGGCCCATTGCACCTTCACACGGGCGAAAGCCCGGCGTGCACCTTCGATGCAGACGGACCGCTTGACGACTTCTAGCCGTGGGCAGGCATTCACAAGCTGCCTCACCAGGCCGAAGTAGCTGTTCGGAAGGGCGTCGCCAGGCCACAGCCGGACTATAAGGCCCTTCATGGCCTGTTCGGCCGCCTTGTGTAGCTCGGCCAGCTGCTTTAGCTGGTCGCTCAGAGGCATCGGGTGTTCGGTCCCAGTATACTGAGACCAGAATAGCTTCTCCGTTGAGCTTCCCTCCTCGGCCTGGTAAAACTATGCGGCATCCGACATGCTGCGGGGCAAATATGCGAATGCTCCTGGAGAGCTCCGTATTCGGGTAAGTAATAGGTAATTTACTCTCACATGCTTGCTTTGCATATAGAATGCCTTACCCGCCGCTATTTTCTTCATCACGTCAATCTCCTGGAGAGCCTTTTGGGCTTCGGCCTTGGCACTCTTTGCGCTCTCGAGGGCCGCGGCAAGCTCAGACTCTCGCGTCTTCGAGTCAAGCTCCAACGCCTCGTGCTTCATCACGAGAGCCTGGAGCTCTTGCTGCACCTCGCCCGTGGTATGTGGAACTTATTTTGCAGGGTCGGACACTATCCTTGTATTCAAAATTCTTCTGTGATGTATTCGGAGGAGGAACCCGCCTTGCAATGCTGAAGACAATACTGCACGCCAGACTCATCGTCATTGAAGCCTGGTTCAGGGGCTACTGAGGGAGTCCTGGATTAGGGGGTCTCCGGACAGCCGGACTATATCCTTTGGCCGGACTGTTGGACTATGAAGATACAAGATTGAAGATTTCATCTCGTGTCCGGATGGGACTCTACTTGGCATGGAAGGCAAGCTAGGCAATACGGATATGTATATCTCCTCCTTTGTAACCGACCTTGTGTAACCCTAGCCCTTTCCGGTGTCTATATAAACCGGAGGGTTTTAGTCCGTAGGACAACATACATCATACCATAGGCTAGCTTCTAGGGTTTAGCCTCTCTGATCTCATGGTAGATCTACTCTTGTACTACCCATATCATCAATATTAATCAAGCAGGACGTAGGGTTTTACCTCCATCAAGAGGGCCCGAACCTGGGTAAAACATCGTGTCCCCTGCCTCCTGTTACCATCCGCCTTAGACGCACAGTTCGGGACCCCCTACCCGAGATCCGCCGGTTATGACACTGACACGGACCAACACTCAGAGGAGCACTGGCCCAGGGGGTTTAAGTAAAGATGACCCTTGAGTCCGCGGAACCCAAGGGAAAAAGAGGCTAGGCGGCGAATGGTAAAACCAATGTTGGGCATTGCTGGAGGAGTTTTATTCAAGGCGAACTGTCAAGGGGTTCCCATTATAACCCAACCACGTAAGGAACGCAAAATCCGGGAACATAACACCGATATGACGGAAACTAGGGCGGCAAGAGTGGAACAAAACATCAGGCATAAGGCAAGCCTTCCACCCTTTATCAAGTATATATGTGCATTAAGATAAACAAAATAATATTGTGATATCCCAACAATAAACAAGTTCCAACAAGGAATGATCTCCAATCTTCACCTGCAACTAGCAACGCTATAAGAGGGGCTGAGCAAAGCGGTAACATAGCCAAACAATGGTTTGCTAGGACATGGTGGGTTAGAGGTTTGACATGGCAATATGGGAGGCATGATAAGCAAGGGGTAGGTATCGTAGCATAGGCATAGCAAAAGAGCGAGCATCTAGCAAGCAAAGATAGAAGTGATTTCGAGAGTATGGTCATCTTGCCTGAGATCCCGCAAGGAAGAAGAACAAGTCCATGAAGAAGACAAATAGACGTAGTCGAATGGTTCCTCACAAACGCGACGTTATCGGAACCAACCCGAAGAAGCAACACCGGAAATAGCACACAACATAGTAAACAACCAACACATAAACATGGCATGATATGCGGGATGCGGTATGTGATGCATATGCATGATTTGGAAAGGAATGATTGAACCTGGCCTCAACTTGAAATCCAAGAGTGCCACTGGAAAGGGGAGTTGATTTCGGTTGAAATCGATATAAAGATCACCGGAATCGGATGCACGGTTTGGAAATGGCAAGCAAAACAAATATGGCACCGATCTACGATAATCAGCACGAGACCACCTAAATGCATCAAGAACATCATGCTACAGCACTCAAACATGGCAAAAAAATACATGGCAGGGATCCACTCATGATGCTTGACAAAAGATGAACACTGAGCTATGGCTAGTTCACTCATTAATAGGTTCAAACAAGCATGGCAAAAGTGCAAAAGAGAACAGATTTCAGACTTAGTGAAATTAACAACAAGTGAGGAATTTATCATCAGGAAGCGATCTTTAGAACAAGAAAACTACATGCTACAGGAACATATCATGGCAAAGCAAGGCATGGCATGAAGCTACTCAAAGCATATAACAAAAGTCCCTTAGTGACCATGAGCCAAAAGGGATCAGAAAATACAATTGCAACCATGTGGACATAGCAAAAACATAAACAGATTCAGAATTAGTGAAAAACTAGAGCATGGCAAAACAGTTAACAAGTAGGCATGTATACGAGCTCGATGCACTCACTACGAGGCATTGCATGACAATCTAAGCATACACCCAGCGAATAGACATGTCATAGAAGCTAGGCATGGCAAGAACAACAACATAGCATGCATGGATCAACAACAACAAGCTTGGCAAAATTGCAAAACATGTAAAAATTTGCCAGGAACATTTTATAGCAAAAGTAGAGCTCGATTGACTCAAGCTAGGGTGCTCCATAATTACAAACAAAGACATGGATGGAAATAGCACAACAAACTCTACAAAACATCCTTACTGATCATGCTCAAAAGAGGCACGGATCACTAGGAAACAACATGAACATATGGCATAAAAACAATAACAGGACAAGGACTTGGTGAAATTCTATGTCCCTGAAATCAGCATCATTGAGTAAGCTACTTTGCATGCTTGTGCTAGTCACCACAAAGATCACAAAAAAATACATGGCATACACCCCTGTAAAGATGGCATGGCATACAAAAAAACACATGTAGAGCTCAAGATCATAGCATGCACACATTAATCATGGCAAAAATGACAAAAGTGCATTTGCTGAAACAGATCTGAAACTATCATCACATAGCCCTCTTCCAACAGCATTTCGGGCATCAAGATGAGCTCAAATGAGAATGATGCAATGAGATGAAATGATGTACTCGTCGAGACGAACAATTTTATATGCTACACGCACGAATCAGAGCAACGGTGATGAAGTTATGACATGACGAAGATAGCATAAAAATTAGGGTTCGGAGGGAAAAACTCAGCCGGGGTGGATCCAGATCCAGATCGGCGCGGATTACAAGGATCGACGGAGTTCATCGCCGGAACAGTGGAAGGAGACGATTGGCGCGGCCGGGGCTCGCCGGATCTGGCGCGGAGTGGAGGCGCAGTGGAGGAGGTCCGCTGCGGAGCACCGGCGGCGGAGGCGGCGGTGCAACTTCGGCGGAAGCCGAGGCGGCGGCGAAGGTGGCTTCCGGCGGCCGGCGGGCGAAGTGCGGTGGCACGCGC